>NW_028122964.1:0-187683 GCF_965194805.1 Balaenoptera borealis
ATTAGCTGTGAGTTTAAAGCTGCTCTTGCAGGAAACGGCCACAAGGTGGCAGCATTTCTCCTTTACCAATTTCGTTTACTAGGGAAACAGAGCCTTAATGGAAGTGGTGTTCTAGGTTGTATATTAGAATGGAATATGCCAGGAAAAAGCCCTTTACGTTTATGTCTCATTACTTCTTGTTCATATTTGTAATTTACTTTTTATTTTTTATCCCAGCAAATTTGATTACAATGGTTTGTTTGCTCTAGGTGTGCAAGATGTGGTTCTTTCACACATATACGTGTATCTATTCTTCCTCGCATCCTTTTCCCATGTAGGTGATGGCACAATGTTGAGCAGTCTCTCTCCTGGTCTTCCGTACGTCTTTGGTGGTTATATATTTCACATGGTTTGTATATCTTTGTTAACCCCATTATGGTAATGTAACCAATCCTCATCCCTTTCTATTTGGTGAACCATAAGTTTTTTTAATGAATCTGTGATTGCCTTTCTCTGTGGAAATATCTTCATTGGTATCAATTGTTAAGTAACTCCAAAAAGTGATATGATAGGATATGTGTCTTTTGCTTTCTCACTGACTACAGGTGGCGTGATTACGTCTAGACTCATCTATGGTGCTGCAAATGGCATTGTTTCATTTTTTTCACTAGCGAATATTCCATCTGTACATGGAGGAGTTCTTCTGTGTCCACCCATCTGTTGGTGGACTTTTTGGTTCCTTCCATATCTTGGCTATTGTAATACTGTGCAATGCAGATTTGCCTGCCTGTGTCTTTCCAATTCTCTCTTCTTAGATTATAGGTCGAGGAGTGGGCCTGCTGGATCATATGGTAGCTCAATGTTGACCTTTTTAATGCACCTCCATTCTGTTCTATTTCGTGGCCCTTTCCAAGTTACGTCCCCCTTGAAGTTGAGGGTATGCATTTCTCTACAACACCTTCAGCATTTATTGTTTGTAGTTTTCTTGCTGATGGTTATTCTGACAAGTGTGATCTGATACCTCTTTGTGGTTGAATTCGCACGTGCCTCATAATCCATTGAAATTGAGCTTGAAGGCAAGTCCTTTTTATTTTTCAAGCTGTGAATTACCCCTTAGTTCTTCAAAGTGTTCTCTTAAAGTATGTGTCACATTTTGAAATGTTTTGGCCATTACCTCCCTCAAGACATTTTGAGGGCAGGTTTCATTTACAGTCCTGCATTACTTCTTCCTATGAAATGACCATTAGCACAGGCTTTAAAGCTGGTTTTGCAGGTAACTGCCATAGGGTGGCAGCCTTTCTATGTTCCCCACCCTTGTAACTAGGGGAAAGCCCTTGCGGCCTGTGGTGTTTCTTGGTTATAAATTAGAGTGGAGTGTGCCTGGACAAACCCACACAAGCTGATGTCTCTTTACATTTGTTGGATTTTTAAATTTAATTTTTATTTTTTATTGGAGTAATTTTCCACTGTGTACGTGGACCACTTCTACTTTGTGCATTCCTCAGTTGATGGACATTTTCAATGCTTCCAAGTGTTGGCTATGGTAAATATTGTTGGAGTGCAGGATTGCCAGCCTGTGACTTTTTGATTCTCATTTTCTCAGGTGATAGGCCCAGCACTGGGTGTGATTGATTGACTGGTAGCACCGTTTTTCCCTTTTCAAAGCACCTTCTTTTTGTTTTCATTAGTGGCTCTTACCACGTCCCCTTTAGAATCGAGGGTACACATTTCTCCATAATCGCTTCAGCATTTATTGTTTGCAGCATTTATGCTAATGGCCCTTCTGGCTGCTGTGAGCTGCTAGGTTTTTATAATTTCGGTTTGCATGTCTCTAAAAATTCGTAAAACTCATCATATTTCTCCGTCATTTTCTTTTCTGTTAAAAAAAGGAAACAATTGGTAGTACAATACAACTCTTCAAATTGTCTTCTTGGAAGGTTGCCCTCTGTTTAGTTTTTTGGTCAATTTTCCACACCAGAATTTTTTTAGAGAGCAGGTGTCATTTCCCGAACTGCAAGTTTGGTGGAATATTTAGTGACCTTTAGCAATGGGTTTAAAGGTGATGTTGTGGGAAGTGGCCTCAAGCAGGCAGCATTTCTCCATTCCCAAATCTGGGTACTAGGGCAGCAGAGCCTTTCTGGAAGTCGTGTTCCTAGGTTGTAAATTACACTGGAATATGCATGGAGAAACCACAATTAGTTTATGTCTCATTACTTCTTCTTGGTTTTAAAAACTTTTTAATTGGGGTAAAGCTTAGAATATTGTTTGTCCTAGGTGTACACAATCTGGTTCATTTGTACATTATATATGTCTATTCAAGTACAGATCCTCTTCCCATGTAAAATGTTACAGAGGGTTCCGCAGACCTCCCTTGCTATATGGTCGGTCTTTTGAGATATGTATAAAATATGTGTTTGTATACATATAGTAACACTAATCTTAATTTATCCATTCCCCCCTCCTTTCCTTTTAGATGAGCATAGTTTGTTTTCTAAGTCTGTGAGTGTCTTTCTCTGAGGAAATATGTTCATTTGTGTCAGTTATTAGATAACGCCTATAAGTGATATCATAGAATATAGGTCTTTTGCTTTCCGACTTACCTCACGTTTCGTGATTATTTCCAGACTCAATTGTGGTGCCTCAGAGAGCAATGCTTCGTTGTCTTCCATGGCTAATATTCCATTGTGTACATGGACCACTTCTTCTTTATCCATTCACCTGTTGTTGGACATTTTGATTGCTTCACTGTCTTGGCTATTGTGAATAAGGCTGCACTGCAGCTTTTGCGGCCTGTGTCTTCTCGATTCTTTTCTTCTCCGGTGAGACGTCCAATGGTGCGCCGGCTGGATTGAATGGTACCTCCATTTTTACTTTTCAACACAGCTCCTTTCTGTTCTAATTATTGGCTGTTACCCCTTTACGTCTCACCAGCAGGTAGAGGGTACACAGTTCTGTAAAACCCCTACAGCATTTATTGTTTGTAGACTTTTTGCTGATGGTCAGTCGACTGGTGTAAGTTGAAACTTTTTGTAGATTAGATTGCATGCGTCTAACACTCCCTGAGGTTGAGCTTTTATCCATTTTCCTTTTTTTTAAAAAGAGTGTGAGTAAAACTTAACTCTTCATAATCTCTTCTTGAAACATTTGCCTGTTTTGAATTTGTTTGTCCATTCCCTACTTCAGCACCAATTTTTAGGGCAAGTGTCCTTTACAGCCCTGAGTCCTTGTGAATGTTAAGTGACCATTAGCTGTGAGTTTAAAGCTGCTCTTGCAGGAAACGGCCACAAGGTGGCAGCATTTCTCCTTTACCAATTTCGTTTACTAGGGAAACAGAGCCTTAATGGAAGTGGTGTTCTAGGTTGTATATTAGAATGGAATATGCCAGGAAAAAGCCCTTTACGTTTATGTCTCATTACTTCTTGTTCATATTTGTAATTTACTTTTTATTTTTATCCCAGCAAATTTGATTACAATGGTTTGTTTGCTCTAGGTGTGCAAGATGTGGTTCTTTCACACATATACGTGTATCTATTCTTCCTCGCATCCTTTTCCCATGTAGGTGATGGCACAATGTTGAGCAGTCTCTCTCCTGGTCTTCCGTACGTCTTTGGTGGTTATATATTTCACATGGTTTGTATATCTTTGTTAACCCCAATATGGTAATGTAACCAATCCTCATCCCTTTCTATTTGGTGAACCATAAGTTTTTTTAATGAATCTGTGATTGCCTTTCTCTGTGGAAATATCTTCATTGGTATCAATTGTTAAGTAACTCCAAAAAGTGATATGATAGGATATGTGTCTTTTGCTTTCTCACTGACTACAGGTGGCGTGATTACGTCTAGACTCATCTATGGTGCTGCAAATGGCATTGTTTCATTTTTTTCACTAGCGAATATTCCATCTGTACATGGAGGAGTTCTTCTGTGTCCACCCATCTGTTGGTGGACTTTTTGGTTCCTTCCATATCTTGGCTATTGTAATACTGTGCAATGCAGATTTGCCTGCCTGTGTCTTTCCAATTCTCTCTTCTTAGATTATAGGTCGAGGAGTGGGCCTGCTGGATCATATGGTAGCTCAATGTTGACCTTTTTAATGCACCTCCATTCTGTTCTATTTCGTGGCCCTTTCCAAGTTACGTCCCCCTTGAAGTTGAGGGTATGCATTTCTCTACAACACCTTCAGCATTTATTGTTTGTAGTTTTCTTGCTGATGGTTATTCTGACAAGTGTGATCTGATACCTCTTTGTGGTTGAATTCGCACGTGCCTCATAATCCATTGAAATTGAGCTTGAAGGCAAGTCCTTTTTATTTTTCAAGCTGTGATTACCCCTTAGTTCTTCAAAGTGTTCTCTTAAAGTATGTGTCACATTTTGAAATGTTTTGGCCATTACCTCCCTCAAGACATTTTGAGGGCAGGTTTCATTTACAGTCCTGCATTACTTCTTCCTATGAAATGACCATTAGCACAGGCTTTAAAGCTGGTTTTGCAGGTAACTGCCATAGGGTGGCAGCCTTTCTATGTTTCCCCACCCTTGTAACTAGGGGAAAGCCCTTGCGGCCTGTGGTGTTTCTTGGTTATAAATTAGAGTGGAGTGTGCCTGGACAAACCCACACAAGCTGATGTCTCTTTACATTTGTTGGATTTTTAAATTTAATTTTTATTTTTTATTGGAGTAATTTTCCACTGTGTACGTGGACCACTTCTACTTTGTGCATTCCTCAGTTGATGGACATTTTCAATGCTTCCAAGTGTTGGCTATGGTAAATATTGTTGGAGTGCAGGATTGCCAGCCTGTGACTTTTTGATTCTCATTTTCTCAGGTGATAGGCCCAGCACTGGGTGTGATTGATTGACTGGTAGCACCGTTTTTCCCTTTTCAAAGCACCTTCTTTTTGTTTTCATTAGTGGCTCTTACCACGTCCCCTTTAGAATCGAGGGTACACATTTCTCCATAATCGCTTCAGCATTTATTGTTTGCAGCATTTATGCTAATGGCCCTTCTGGCTGCTGTGAGCTGCTAGGTTTTTATAATTTCGGTTTGCATGTCTCTAAAAATTCGTAAAACTCATCATATTTCTCCGTCATTTTCTTTTCTGTTAAAAAAAGGAAACAATTGGTAGTACAATACAACTCTTCAAATTGTCTTCTTGGAAGGTTGCCCTCTGTTTAGTTTTTTGGTCAATTTTCCACACCAGAATTTTTTTTAGAGAGCAGGTGTCATTTCCCGAACTGCAAGTTTGGTGAATATTTAGTGACCTTTAGCAATGGGTTTAAAGGTGATGTTGTGGGAAGTGGCCTCAAGCAGGCAGCATTTCTCCATTCCCAAATCTGGGTACTAGGGCAGCAGAGCCTTTCTGGAAGTCGTGTTCCTAGGTTGTAAATTACACTGGAATATGCATGGAGAAACCACAATTAGTTTATGTCTCATTACTTCTTCTTGGTTTTAAAAACTTTTTAATTGGGGTAAAGCTTAGAATATTGTTTGTCCTAGGTGTACACAATCTGGTTCATTTGTACATTATATATGTCTATTCAAGTACAGATCCTCTTCCCATGTAAAATGTTACAGAGGGTTCCGCAGACCTCCCTTGCTATATGGTCGGTCTTTTTGAGATATGTATAAAATATGTGTTTGTATACATATAGTAACACTAATCTTAATTTATCCATTCCCCCCTCCTTTCCTTTTAGATGAGCATAGTTTGTTTTCTAAGTCTGTGAGTGTCTTTCTCTGAGGAAATATGTTCATTTGTGTCAGTTATTAGATAACGCCTATAAGTGATATAATACAATATAGGTCTTTTGCTTTCTGACTTACCTCATGTTTCGTGATTATTTCCAGACTCATTTGTGGTGGCTCAGAGAGCAATGCTTCATTGTCTTCCATGGCTAATATTCCATTGTGTACATGGACCACTTCTTCTTTATCCATTCACCTGTTGTTGGACATTTTGATTGCTTCACTGTCTTGGCTATTGTGAATAAGGCTGCACTGCAGCTTTTGCGGCCTGTGTCTTCTCGATTCTTTTCTTCTCCGGTGAGACGTCCAATGGTGCGCCGGCTGGATTGAATGGTACCTCCATTTTTACTTTTCAACACAGCTCCTTTCTGTTCTAATTATTGGCTGTTACCCCTTTACGTCTCACCAGCAGGTAGAGGGTACACAGTTCTGTAAAACCCCTACAGCATTATTGTTTGTAGACTTTTTGCTGATGGTCAGTCGACTGGTGTAAGTTGAAACTTTTTGTAGATTAGATTGCATGCGTCTAACACTCCCTGAGGTTGAGCTTTTATCCATTTTCCTTTTTTTTAAAAAGAGTGTGAGTAAAACTTAACTCTTCATAATCTCTTCTTGAAACATTTGCCTGTTTTGAATTTGTTTGTCCATTCCCTACTTCAGCACCAATTTTTAGGGCAAGTGTCCTTTACAGCCCTGAGTCCTTGTGAATGTTAAGTGACCATTAGCTGTGAGTTTAAAGCTGCTCTTGCAGGAAACGGCCACAAGGTGGCAGCATTTCTCCTTTACCAATTTCGTTTACTAGGGAAACAGAGCCTTAATGGAAGTGGTGTTCTAGGTTGTATATTAGAATGGAATATGCCAGGAAAAAGCCCTTTACGTTTATGTCTCATTACTTCTTGTTCATATTTGTAATTTACTTTTTATTTTTTATCCCAGCAAATTTGATTACAATGGTTTGTTTGCTCTAGGTGTGCAAGATGTGGTTCTTTTCACACATATACGTGTATCTATTCTTCCTCGCATCCTTTTCCCATGTAGGTGATGGCACAATGTTGAGCAGTCTCTCTCTTGGTCTTCCGTACGTCTTTGGTGGTTATATATTTCACATGGTTTGTATATCTTTGTTAACCCCAATATGGTAATGTAACCAATCCTCAGCCCTTTCTATTTGGTGAACCATAAGTTTTTTTAATGAATCTGTGATTGCCTTTCTCTGTGGAAATATCTTCATTGGTATCAATTGTTAAGTAACTCCAAAAAGTGATATGATAGGATATGTGTCTTTTGCTTTCTCACTGACTACAGGTGGCGTGATTACGTCTAGACTCATTCTATGGTGCTGCAAATGGCATTGTTTCATTTTTTTCACTAGCGAATATTCCATCTGTACATGGAGGAGTTCTTCTGTGTCCACCCATCTGTTGGTGGACTTTTTGGTTACTTCCATATCTTGGCTATTGTAATACTGTGCCATGCAGATTTGCCTGCCTGTGTCTTTCCAATTCTCTCTTCTTAGATTATAGGTCGAGGAGTGGGCCTGCTGGATCATATGGTAGCTCAATGTTGACCTTTTTAATGCACCTCCATTCTGTTCTATTTCGTGGCCCTTTCCAAGTTACGTCCCCCTTGAAGTTGAGGGTATGCATTTCTCTACAACACCTTCAGCATTTATTGTTTGTAGTTTTCTTGCTGATGGTTATTCTGACAAGTGTGATCTGATACCTCTTTGTGGTTGAATTCGCACGTGCCTCATAATCCATTGAAATTGAGCTTGAAGGCAAGTCCTTTTTATTTTTCAAGCTGTGATTACCCCTTAGTTCTTCAAAGTGTTCTCTTAAAGTATGTGTCACATTTTGAAATGTTTTGGCCATTACCTCCCTCAAGACATTTTGAGGGCAGGTTTCATTTACAGTCCTGCATTACTTCTTCCTATGAAATGACCATTAGCACAGGCTTTAAAGCTGGTTTTGCAGGTAACTGCCATAGGGTGGCAGCCTTTCTATGTTCCCCACCCTTGTAACTAGGGGAAAGCCCTTGCGGCCTGTGGTGTTTCTTGGTTATAAATTAGAGTGGAGTGTGCCTGGACAAACCCACACAAGCTGATGTCTCTTTACATTTGTTGGATTTTTAAATTTAATTTTTATTTTTTATTGGAGTAATTTTCCACTGTGTACGTGGACCCACTTCCTACTTCTACATTGTGCATTCCTCAGTTGATGGACATTTTCAATGCTTCCAAGTGTTGGCTATGGTAAATATTGTTGGAGTGCAGGATTGCCAGCCTGTGACTTTTTGATTCTCATTTTCTCAGGTGATAGGCCCAGCACTGGGTGTGATTGATTGACTGGTAGCACCGTTTTTCCCTTTTCAAAGCACCTTCTTTTTGTTTTCATTAGTGGCTCTTACCACGTCCCCTTTAGAATCGAGGGTACACATTTCTCCATAATCGCTTCAGCATTTATTGTTTGCAGCATTTATGCTAATGGCCCTTCTGGCTGCTGTGAGCTGCTAGGTTTTTATAATTTCGGTTTGCATGTCTCTAAAAATTCGTAAAACTCATCATATTTCTCCGTCATTTTCTTTTCTGTTAAAAAAAGGAAACAATTGGTAGTACAATACAACTCTTCAAATTGTCTTCTTGGAAGGTTGCCCTCTGTTTAGTTTTTTGGTCAATTTTCCACACCAGAATTTTTTTAGAGAGCAGGTGTCATTTCCCGAACTGCAAGTTTGGTGAATATTTAGTGACCTTTAGCAATGGGTTTAAAGGTGATGTTGTGGGAAGTGGCCTCAAGCAGGCAGCATTTCTCCATTCCCAAATCTGGGTACTAGGGCAGCAGAGCCTTTCTGGAAGTCGTGTTCCTAGGTTGTAAATTACACTGGAATATGCATGGAGAAACCACAATTAGTTTATGTCTCATTACTTCTTCTTGGTTTTTAAAAACTTTTTAATTGGGGTAAAGCTTAGAATATTGTTTGTCCTAGGTGTACACAATCTGGTTCATTTGTACATTATATATGTCTATTCAAGTACAGATCCTCTTCCCATGTAAAATGTTACAGAGGGTTCCGCAGACCTCCCTTGCTATATGGTCGGTCTTTTTGAGATATGTATAAAATATGTGTTTGTATACATATAGTAACACTAATCTTAATTTATCCATTCCCCCCTCCTTTCCTTTTAGATGAGCATAGTTTGTTTTCTAAGTCTGTGAGTGTCTTTCTCTGAGGAAATATGTTCATTTGTGTCAGTTATTAGATAACGCCTATAAGTGATATAATACAATATAGGTCTTTTGCTTTCTGACTTACCTCATGTTTCGTGATTATTTCCAGACTCATTTGTGGTGGCTCAGAGAGCAATGCTTCATTGTCTTCCATGGCTAATATTCCATTGTGTACATGGACCACTTCTTCTTTATCCATTCACCTGTTGTTGGACATTTTGATTGCTTCACTGTCTTGGCTATTGTGAATAAGGCTGCACTGCAGCTTTTGCGGCCTGTGTCTTCTCGATTCTTTTCTTCTCCGGTGAGACGTCCAATGGTGCGCCGGCTGGATTGAATGGTACCTCCATTTTTACTTTTCAACACAGCTCCTTTCTGTTCTAATTATTGGCTGTTACCCCTTTACGTCTCACCAGCAGGTAGAGGGTACACAGTTCTGTAAAACCCCTACAGCATTTATTGTTTGTAGACTTTTTGCTGATGGTCAGTCGACTGGTGTAAGTTGAAACTTTTTGTAGATTAGATTGCATGCGTCTAACACTCCCTGAGGTTGAGCTTTTATCCATTTTCCTTTTTTTTAAAAAGAGTGTGAGTAAAACTTAACTCTTCATAATCTCTTCTTGAAACATTTGCCTGTTTTGAATTTGTTTGTCCATTCCCTACTTCAGCACCAATTTTTAGGGCAAGTGTCCTTTACAGCCCTGAGTCCTTGTGAATGTTAAGTGACCATTAGCTGTGAGTTTAAAGCTGCTCTTGCAGGAAACGGCCACAAGGTGGCAGCATTTCTCCTTTACCAATTTCGTTTACTAGGGAAACAGAGCCTTAATGGAAGTGGTGTTCTAGGTTGTATATTAGAATGGAATATGCCAGGAAAAAGCCCTTTACGTTTATGTCTCATTACTTCTTGTTCATATTTGTAATTTACTTTTTATTTTTTATCCCAGCAAATTTGATTACAATGGTTTGTTTGCTCTAGGTGTGCAAGATGTGGTTCTTTCACACATATACGTGTATCTATTCTTCCTCGCATCCTTTTCCCATGTAGGTGATGGCACAATGTTGAGCAGTCTCTCTCTTGGTCTTCCGTACGTCTTTGGTGGTTATATATTTCACATGGTTTGTATATCTTTGTTAACCCCAATATGGTAATGTAACCAATCCTCAGCCCTTTCTATTTGGTGAACCATAAGTTTTTTTAATGAATCTGTGATTGCCTTTCTCTGTGGAAATATCTTCATTGGTATCAATTGTTAAGTAACTCCAAAAAGTGATATGATAGGATATGTGTCTTTTGCTTTCTCACTGACTACAGGTGGCGTGATTACGTCTAGACTCATCTATGGTGCTGCAAATGGCATTGTTTCATTTTTTTCACTAGCGAATATTCCATCTGTACATGGAGGAGTTCTTCTGTGTCCACCCATCTGTTGGTGGACTTTTTGGTTCCTTCCATATCTTGGCTATTGTAATACTGTGCAATGCAGATTTGCCTGCCTGTGTCTTTCCAATTCTCTCTTCTTAGATTATAGGTCGAGGAGTGGGCCTGCTGGATCATATGGTAGCTCAATGTTGACCTTTTTAATGCACCTCCATTCTGTTCTATTTCGTGGCCCTTTCCAAGTTACGTCCCCCTTGAAGTTGAGGGTATGCATTTCTCTACAACACCTTCAGCATTTATTGTTTGTAGTTTTCTTGCTGATGGTTATTCTGACAAGTGTGATCTGATACCTCTTTGTGGTTGAATTCGCACGTGCCTCATAATCCATTGAAATTGAGCTTGAAGGCAAGTCCTTTTTATTTTTCAAGCTGTGATTACCCCTTAGTTCTTCAAAGTGTTCTCTTAAAGTATGTGTCACATTTTGAAATGTTTTGGCCATTACCTCCCTCAAGACATTTTGAGGGCAGGTTTCATTTACAGTCCTGCATTACTTCTTCCTATGAAATGACCATTAGCACAGGCTTTAAAGCTGGTTTTGCAGGTAACTGCCATAGGGTGGCAGCCTTTCTATGTTCCCCACCCTTGTAACTAGGGGAAAGCCCTTGCGGCCTGTGGTGTTTCTTGGTTATAAATTAGAGTGGAGTGTGCCTGGACAAACCCACACAAGCTGATGTCTCTTTACATTTGTTGGATTTTTAAATTTAATTTTTATTTTTTATTGGAGTAATTTTCCACTGTGTACGTGGACCACTTCTACTTTGTGCATTCCTCAGTTGATGGACATTTTCAATGCTTCCAAGTGTTGGCTATGGTAAATATTGTTGGAGTGCAGGATTGCCAGCCTGTGACTTTTTGATTCTCATTTTCTCAGGTGATAGGCCCAGCACTGGGTGTGATTGATTGACTGGTAGCACCGTTTTTCCCTTTTCAAAGCACCTTCTTTTTGTTTTCATTAGTGGCTCTTACCACGTCCCCTTTAGAATCGAGGGTACACATTTCTCCACAATCGCTTCAGCATTTATTGTTTGCAGCATTTATGCTAATGGCCCTTCTGGCTGCTGTGAGCTGCTAGGTTTTTATAATTTCGGTTTGCATGTCTCTAAAAATTCGTAAAACTCATCATATTTCTCCGCCGTTTTCTTTTCTGTTAAAAAAAGGAAACAATTGGTAGTACAATATAACTCTTGAAATTGTCTTCTTGGAAGGTTGCCCTCTGTTTAATTTTTTGGTCAATTTTCCACCCCAGAATTTTTTTAGAGAGCAGGTGTCATTTCCCGAACTGCAAGTTTGGTGAATATTTAGTGACCTTTAGCAATGGGTTTAAAGGTGATGTTGTGGGAAGTGGCCTCAAGCAGGCAGCATTTCTCCATTCCCAAATCTGGGTACTAGGGCAGCAGAGCCTTTCTGGAAGTCGTGTTCCTAGGTTGTAAATTACACTGGAATATGCATGGAGAAACCCCCATTAGTTTATGTCTCATTACTTCTTCTTGGTTTTAAAAACTTTTTAATTGGGGTAAAGCTTAGAATATTGTTTGTCCTAGGTGTACACAATCTGGTTCATTTGTACATTATATATGTCTATTCAAGTACAGATCCTCTTCCCATGTAAAATGTTACAGAGGGTTCCGCAGACCTCCCTTGCTATATGGTCGGTCTTTTTGAGATATGTATAAAATATGTGTTTGTATACATATAGTAACACTAATCTTAATTTATCCATTCCCCCCTCCTTTCCTTTTAGATGAGCATAGTTTGTTTTCTAAGTCTGTGAGTGTCTTTCTCTGAGGAAATATGTTCATTTGTGTCAGTTATTAGATAACGCCTATAAGTGATATCATAGAATATAGGTCTTTTGCTTTCCGACTTACCTCACGTTTCGTGATTATTTCCAGACTCAATTGTGGTGCCTCAGAGAGCAATGCTTCGTTGTCTTCCATGGCTAATATTCCATTGTGTACATGGACCACTTCTTCTTTATCCATTCACCTGTTGTTGGACATTTTGATTGCTTCACTGTCTTGGCTATTGTGAATAAGGCTGCACTGCAGCTTTTGCGGCCTGTGTCTTCTCGATTCTTTTCTTCTCCGGTGAGACGTCCAATGGTGCGCCGGCTGGATTGAATGGTACCTCCATTTTTACTTTTCAACACAGCTCCTTTCTGTTCTAATTATTGGCTGTTACCCCTTTACGTCTCACCAGCAGGTAGAGGGTACACAGTTCTGTAAAACCCCTACAGCATTTATTGTTTGTAGACTTTTTGCTGATGGTCAGTCGACTGGTGTAAGTTGAAACTTTTTGTAGATTAGATTGCATGCGTCTAACACTCCCTGAGGTTGAGCTTTTATCCATTTTCCTTTTTTTTAAAAAGAGTGTGAGTAAAACTTAACTCTTCATAATCTCTTCTTGAAACATTTGCCTGTTTTGAATTTGTTTGTCCATTCCCTACTTCAGCACCAATTTTTAGGGCAAGTGTCCTTTACAGCCCTGAGTCCTTGTGAATGTTAAGTGACCATTAGCTGTGAGTTTAAAGCTGCTCTTGCAGGAAACGGCCACAAGGTGGCAGCATTTCTCCTTTACCAATTTCGTTTACTAGGGAAACAGAGCCTTAATGGAAGTGGTGTTCTAGGTTGTATATTAGAATGGAATATGCCAGGAAAAAGCCCTTTACGTTTATGTCTCATTACTTCTTGTTCATATTTGTAATTTACTTTTTATTTTTTATCCCAGCAAATTTGATTACAATGGTTTGTTTGCTCTAGGTGTGCAAGATGTGGTTCTTTCACACATATACGTGTATCTATTCTTCCTCGCATCCTTTTCCCATGTAGGTGATGGCACAATGTTGAGCAGTCTCTCTCCTGGTCTTCCGTACGTCTTTGGTGGTTATATATTTCACATGGTTTGTATATCTTTGTTAACCCCAATATGGTAATGTAACCAATCCTCATCCCTTTCTATTTGGTGAACCATAAGTTTTTTTAATGAATCTGTGATTGCCTTTCTCTGTGGAAATATCTTCATTGGTATCAATTGTTAAGTAACTCCAAAAAGTGATATGATAGGATATGTGTCTTTTGCTTTCTCACTGACTACAGGTGGCGTGATTACGTCTAGACTCATCTATGGTGCTGCAAATGGCATTGTTTCATTTTTTTCACTAGCGAATATTCCATCTGTACATGGAGGAGTTCTTCTGTGTCCACCCATCTGTTGGTGGACTTTTTGGTTCCTTCCATATCTTGGCTATTGTAATACTGTGCAATGCAGATTTGCCTGCCTGTGTCTTTCCAATTCTCTCTTCTTAGATTATAGGTCGAGGAGTGGGCCTGCTGGATCATATGGTAGCTCAATGTTGACCTTTTTAATGCACCTCCATTCTGTTCTATTTCGTGGCCCTTTCCAAGTTACGTCCCCCTTGAAGTTGAGGGTATGCATTTCTCTACAACACCTTCAGCATTTATTGTTTGTAGTTTTCTTGCTGATGGTTATTCTGACAAGTGTGATCTGATACCTCTTTGTGGTTGAATTCGCACGTGCCTCATAATCCATTGAAATTGAGCTTGAAGGCAAGTCCTTTTTATTTTTCAAGCTGTGATTACCCCTTAGTTCTTCAAAGTGTTCTCTTAAAGTATGTGTCACATTTTGAAATGTTTTGGCCATTACCTCCCTCAAGACATTTTGAGGGCAGGTTTCATTTACAGTCCTGCATTACTTCTTCCTATGAAATGACCATTAGCACAGGCTTTAAAGCTGGTTTTGCAGGTAACTGCCATAGGGTGGCAGCCTTTCTATGTTCCCCACCCTTGTAACTAGGGGAAAGCCCTTGCGGCCTGTGGTGTTTCTTGGTTATAAATTAGAGTGGAGTGTGCCTGGACAAACCCACACAAGCTGATGTCTCTTTACATTTGTTGGATTTTTAAATTTAATTTTTATTTTTTATTGGAGTAATTTTCCACTGTGTACGTGGACCACTTCTACTTTGTGCATTCCTCAGTTGATGGACATTTTCAATGCTTCCAAGTGTTGGCTATGGTAAATATTGTTGGAGTGCAGGATTGCCAGCCTGTGACTTTTTGATTCTCATTTTCTCAGGTGATAGGCCCAGCACTGGGTGTGATTGATTGACTGGTAGCACCGTTTTTCCCTTTTCAAAGCACCTTCTTTTTGTTTTCATTAGTGGCTCTTACCACGTCCCCTTTAGAATCGAGGGTACACATTTCTCCATAATCGCTTCAGCATTTATTGTTTGCAGCATTTATGCTAATGGCCCTTCTGGCTGCTGTGAGCTGCTAGGTTTTTATAATTTCGGTTTGCATGTCTCTAAAAATTCGTAAAACTCATCATATTTCTCCGTCATTTTCTTTTCTGTTAAAAAAAGGAAACAATTGGTAGTACAATACAACTCTTCAAATTGTCTTCTTGGAAGGTTGCCCTCTGTTTAGTTTTTTGGTCAATTTTCCACACCAGAATTTTTTTAGAGAGCAGGTGTCATTTCCCGAACTGCAAGTTTGGTGAATATTTAGTGACCTTTAGCAATGGGTTTAAAGGTGATGTTGTGGGAAGTGGCCTCAAGCAGGCAGCATTTCTCCATTCCCAAATCTGGGTACTAGGGCAGCAGAGCCTTTCTGGAAGTCGTGTTCCTAGGTTGTAAATTACACTGGAATATGCATGGAGAAACCACAATTAGTTTATGTCTCATTACTTCTTCTTGGTTTTAAAAACTTTTTAATTGGGGTAAAGCTTAGAATATTGTTTGTCCTAGGTGTACACAATCTGGTTCATTTGTACATTATATATGTCTATTCAAGTACAGATCCTCTTCCCATGTAAAATGTTACAGAGGGTTCCGCAGACCTCCCTTGCTATATGGTCGGTCTTTTTGAGATATGTATAAAATATGTGTTTGTATACATATAGTAACACTAATCTTAATTTATCCATTCCCCCCTCCTTTCCTTTTAGATGAGCATAGTTTGTTTTCTAAGTCTGTGAGTGTCTTTCTCTGAGGAAATATGTTCATTTGTGTCAGTTATTAGATAACGCCTATAAGTGATATAATACAATATAGGTCTTTTGCTTTCTGACTTACCTCATGTTTCGTGATTATTTCCAGACTCATTTGTGGTGGCTCAGAGAGCAATGCTTCATTGTCTTCCATGGCTAATATTCCATTGTGTACATGGACCACTTCTTCTTTATCCATTCACCTGTTGTTGGACATTTTGATTGCTTCACTGTCTTGGCTATTGTGAATAAGGCTGCACTGCAGCTTTTGCGGCCTGTGTCTTCTCGATTCTTTTCTTCTCCGGTGAGACGTCCAATGGTGCGCCGGCTGGATTGAATGGTACCTCCATTTTTACTTTTCAACACAGCTCCTTTCTGTTCTAATTATTGGCTGTTACCCCTTTACGTCTCACCAGCAGGTAGAGGGTACACAGTTCTGTAAAACCCCTACAGCATTTATTGTTTGTAGACTTTTTGCTGATGGTCAGTCGACTGGTGTAAGTTGAAACTTTTTGTAGATTAGATTGCATGCGTCTAACACTCCCTGAGGTTGAGCTTTTATCCATTTTCCTTTTTTTTAAAAAGAGTGTGAGTAAAACTTAACTCTTCATAATCTCTTCTTGAAACATTTGCCTGTTTTGAATTTGTTTGTCCATTCCCTACTTCAGCACCAATTTTTAGGGCAAGTGTCCTTTACAGCCCTGAGTCCTTGTGAATGTTAAGTGACCATTAGCTGTGAGTTTAAAGCTGCTCTTGCAGGAAACGGCCACAAGGTGGCAGCATTTCTCCTTTACCAATTTCGTTTACTAGGGAAACAGAGCCTTAATGGAAGTGGTGTTCTAGGTTGTATATTAGAATGGAATATGCCAGGAAAAAGCCCTTTACGTTTATGTCTCATTACTTCTTGTTCATATTTGTAATTTACTTTTTATTTTTTATCCCAGCAAATTTGATTACAATGGTTTGTTTGCTCTAGGTGTGCAAGATGTGGTTCTTTCACACATATACGTGTATCTATTCTTCCTCGCATCCTTTTCCCATGTAGGTGATGGCACAATGTTGAGCAGTCTCTCTCTTGGTCTTCCGTACGTCTTTGGTGGTTATATATTTCACATGGTTTGTATATCTTTGTTAACCCCAATATGGTAATGTAACCAATCCTCAGCCCTTTCTATTTGGTGAACCATAAGTTTTTTTAATGAATCTGTGATTGCCTTTCTCTGTGGAAATATCTTCATTGGTATCAATTGTTAAGTAACTCCAAAAAGTGATATGATAGGATATGTGTCTTTTGCTTTCTCACTGACTACAGGTGGCGTGATTACGTCTAGACTCATCTATGGTGCTGCAAATGGCATTGTTTCATTTTTTTCACTAGCGAATATTCCATCTGTACATGGAGGAGTTCTTCTGTGTCCACCCATCTGTTGGTGGACTTTTTGGTTACTTCCATATCTTGGCTATTGTAATACTGTGCCATGCAGATTTGCCTGCCTGTGTCTTTCCAATTCTCTCTTCTTAGATTATAGGTCGAGGAGTGGGCCTGCTGGATCATATGGTAGCTCAATGTTGACCTTTTTAATGCACCTCCATTCTGTTCTATTTCGTGGCCCTTTCCAAGTTACGTCCCCCTTGAAGTTGAGGGTATGCATTTCTCTACAACACCTTCAGCATTTATTGTTTGTAGTTTTCTTGCTGATGGTTATTCTGACAAGTGTGATCTGATACCTCTTTGTGGTTGAATTCGCACGTGCCTCATAATCCATTGAAATTGAGCTTGAAGGCAAGTCCTTTTTATTTTTCAAGCTGTGATTACCCCTTAGTTCTTCAAAGTGTTCTCTTAAAGTATGTGTCACATTTTGAAATGTTTTGGCCATTACCTCCCTCAAGACATTTTGAGGGCAGGTTTCATTTACAGTCCTGCATTACTTCTTCCTATGAAATGACCATTAGCACAGGCTTTAAAGCTGGTTTTGCAGGTAACTGCCATAGGGTGGCAGCCTTTCTATGTTCCCCACCCTTGTAACTAGGGGAAAGCCCTTGCGGCCTGTGGTGTTTCTTGGTTATAAATTAGAGTGGAGTGTGCCTGGACAAACCCACACAAGCTGATGTCTCTTTACATTTGTTGGATTTTTAAATTTAATTTTTATTTTTTATTGGAGTAATTTTCCACTGTGTACGTGGACCACTTCTACTTTGTGCATTCCTCAGTTGATGGACATTTTCAATGCTTCCAAGTGTTGGCTATGGTAAATATTGTTGGAGTGCAGGATTGCCAGCCTGTGACTTTTTGATTCTCATTTTCTCAGGTGATAGGCCCAGCACTGGGTGTGATTGATTGACTGGTAGCACCGTTTTTCCCTTTTCAAAGCACCTTCTTTTTGTTTTCATTAGTGGCTCTTACCACGTCCCCTTTAGAATCGAGGGTACACATTTCTCCATAATCGCTTCAGCATTTATTGTTTGCAGCATTTATGCTAATGGCCCTTCTGGCTGCTGTGAGCTGCTAGGTTTTTATAATTTCGGTTTGCATGTCTCTAAAAATTCGTAAAACTCATCATATTTCTCCGTCATTTTCTTTTCTGTTAAAAAAAGGAAACAATTGGTAGTACAATACAACTCTTCAAATTGTCTTCTTGGAAGGTTGCCCTCTGTTTAGTTTTTTGGTCAATTTTCCACACCAGAATTTTTTTAGAGAGCAGGTGTCATTTCCCGAACTGCAAGTTTGGTGAATATTTAGTGACCTTTAGCAATGGGTTTAAAGGTGATGTTGTGGGAAGTGGCCTCAAGCAGGCAGCATTTCTCCATTCCCAAATCTGGGTACTAGGGCAGCAGAGCCTTTCTGGAAGTCGTGTTCCTAGGTTGTAAATTACACTGGAATATGCATGGAGAAACCACAATTAGTTTATGTCTCATTACTTCTTCTTGGTTTTAAAAACTTTTTAATTGGGGTAAAGCTTAGAATATTGTTTGTCCTAGGTGTACACAATCTGGTTCATTTGTACATTATATATGTCTATTCAAGTACAGATCCTCTTCCCATGTAAAATGTTACAGAGGGTTCCGCAGACCTCCCTTGCTATATGGTCGGTCTTTTTGAGATATGTATAAAATATGTGTTTGTATACATATAGTAACACTAATCTTAATTTATCCATTCCCCCCTCCTTTCCTTTTAGATGAGCATAGTTTGTTTTCTAAGTCTGTGAGTGTCTTTCTCTGAGGAAATATGTTCATTTGTGTCAGTTATTAGATAACGCCTATAAGTGATATAATACAATATAGGTCTTTTGCTTTCTGACTTACCTCATGTTTCGTGATTATTTCCAGACTCATTTGTGGTGGCTCAGAGAGCAATGCTTCATTGTCTTCCATGGCTAATATTCCATTGTGTACATGGACCACTTCTTCTTTATCCATTCACCTGTTGTTGGACATTTTGATTGCTTCACTGTCTTGGCTATTGTGAATAAGGCTGCACTGCAGCTTTTGCGGCCTGTGTCTTCTCGATTCTTTTCTTCTCCGGTGAGACGTCCAATGGTGCGCCGGCTGGATTGAATGGTACCTCCATTTTTACTTTTCAACACAGCTCCTTTCTGTTCTAATTATTGGCTGTTACCCCTTTACGTCTCACCAGCAGGTAGAGGGTACACAGTTCTGTAAAACCCCTACAGCATTTATTGTTTGTAGACTTTTTGCTGATGGTCAGTCGACTGGTGTAAGTTGAAACTTTTTGTAGATTAGATTGCATGCGTCTAACACTCCCTGAGGTTGAGCTTTTATCCATTTTCCTTTTTTTTAAAAAGAGTGTGAGTAAAACTTAACTCTTCATAATCTCTTCTTGAAACATTTGCCTGTTTTGAATTTGTTTGTCCATTCCCTACTTCAGCACCAATTTTTAGGGCAAGTGTCCTTTACAGCCCTGAGTCCTTGTGAATGTTAAGTGACCATTAGCTGTGAGTTTAAAGCTGCTCTTGCAGGAAACGGCCACAAGGTGGCAGCATTTCTCCTTTACCAATTTCGTTTACTAGGGAAACAGAGCCTTAATGGAAGTGGTGTTCTAGGTTGTATATTAGAATGGAATATGCCAGGAAAAAGCCCTTTACGTTTATGTCTCATTACTTCTTGTTCATATTTGTAATTTACTTTTTATTTTTTATCCCAGCAAATTTGATTACAATGGTTTGTTTGCTCTAGGTGTGCAAGATGTGGTTCTTTCACACATATACGTGTATCTATTCTTCCTCGCATCCTTTTCCCATGTAGGTGATGGCACAATGTTGAGCAGTCTCTCTCTTGGTCTTCCGTACGTCTTTGGTGGTTATATATTTCACATGGTTTGTATATCTTTGTTAACCCCAATATGGTAATGTAACCAATCCTCAGCCCTTTCTATTTGGTGAACCATAAGTTTTTTTAATGAATCTGTGATTGCCTTTCTCTGTGGAAATATCTTCATTGGTATCAATTTTTAAGTAACTCCAAAAAGTGATATGATAGGATATGTGTCTTTTGCTTTCTCACTGACTACAGGTGGCGTGATTACGTCTAGACTCATCTATGGTGCTGCAAATGGCATTGTTTCATTTTTTTCACTAGCGAATATTCCATCTGTACATGGAGGAGTTCTTCTGTGTCCACCCATCTGTTGGTGGACTTTTTGGTTCCTTCCATATCTTGGCTATTGTAATACTGTGCCATGCAGATTTGCCTGCCTGTGTCTTTCCAATTCTCTCTTCTTAGATTATAGGTCGAGGAGTGGGCCTGCTGGATCATATGGTAGCTCAATGTTGACCTTTTTAATGCACCTCCATTCTGTTCTATTTCGTGGCCCTTTCCAAGTTACGTCCCCCTTGAAGTTGAGGGTATGCATTTCTCTACAACACCTTCAGCATTTATTGTTTGTAGTTTTCTTGCTGATGGTTATTCTGACAAGTGTGATCTGATACCTCTTTGTGGTTGAATTCGCACGTGCCTCATAATCCATTGAAATTGAGCTTGAAGGCAAGTCCTTTTTATTTTTCAAGCTGTGATTACCCCTTAGTTCTTCAAAGTGTTCTCTTAAAGTATGTGTCACATTTTGAAATGTTTTGGCCATTACCTCCCTCAAGACATTTTGAGGGCAGGTTTCATTTACAGTCCTGCATTACTTCTTCCTATGAAATGACCATTAGCACAGGCTTTAAAGCTGGTTTTGCAGGTAACTGCCATAGGGTGGCAGCCTTTCTATGTTCCCCACCCTTGTAACTAGGGGAAAGCCCTTGCGGCCTGTGGTGTTTCTTGGTTATAAATTAGAGTGGAGTGTGCCTGGACAAACCCACACAAGCTGATGTCTCTTTACATTTGTTGGATTTTTAAATTTAATTTTTATTTTTTATTGGAGTAATTTTCCACTGTGTACGTGGACCACTTCTACTTTGTGCATTCCTCAGTTGATGGACATTTTCAATGCTTCCAAGTGTTGGCTATGGTAAATATTGTTGGAGTGCAGGATTGCCAGCCTGTGACTTTTTGATTCTCATTTTCTCAGGTGATAGGCCCAGCACTGGGTGTGATTGATTGACTGGTAGCACCGTTTTTCCCTTTTCAAAGCACCTTCTTTTTGTTTTCATTAGTGGCTCTTACCACGTCCCCTTTAGAATCGAGGGTACACATTTCTCCATAATCGCTTCAGCATTTATTGTTTGCAGCATTTATGCTAATGGCCCTTCTGGCTGCTGTGAGCTGCTAGGTTTTTATAATTTCGGTTTGCATGTCTCTAAAAATTCGTAAAACTCATCATATTTCTCCGTCATTTTCTTTTCTGTTAAAAAAAGGAAACAATTGGTAGTACAATACAACTCTTCAAATTGTCTTCTTGGAAGGTTGCCCTCTGTTTAGTTTTTTGGTCAATTTTCCACACCAGAATTTTTTTAGAGAGCAGGTGTCATTTCCCGAACTGCAAGTTTGGTGAATATTTAGTGACCTTTAGCAATGGGTTTAAAGGTGATGTTGTGGGAAGTGGCCTCAAGCAGGCAGCATTTCTCCATTCCCAAATCTGGGTACTAGGGCAGCAGAGCCTTTCTGGAAGTCGTGTTCCTAGGTTGTAAATTACACTGGAATATGCATGGAGAAACCACAATTAGTTTATGTCTCATTACTTCTTCTTGGTTTTAAAAACTTTTTAATTGGGGTAAAGCTTAGAATATTGTTTGTCCTAGGTGTACACAATCTGGTTCATTTGTACATTATATATGTCTATTCAAGTACAGATCCTCTTCCCATGTAAAATGTTACAGAGGGTTCCGCAGACCTCCCTTGCTATATGGTCGGTCTTTTTGAGATATGTATAAAATATGTGTTTGTATACATATAGTAACACTAATCTTAATTTATCCATTCCCCCCTCCTTTCCTTTTAGATGAGCATAGTTTGTTTTCTAAGTCTGTGAGTGTCTTTCTCTGAGGAAATATGTTCATTTGTGTCAGTTATTAGATAACGCCTATAAGTGATATCATAGAATATAGGTCTTTTGCTTTCCGACTTACCTCACGTTTCGTGATTATTTCCAGACTCAATTGTGGTGCCTCAGAGAGCAATGCTTCGTTGTCTTCCATGGCTAATATTCCATTGTGTACATGGACCACTTCTTCTTTATCCATTCACCTGTTGTTGGACATTTTGATTGCTTCACTGTCTTGGCTATTGTGAATAAGGCTGCACTGCAGCTTTTGCGGCCTGTGTCTTCTCGATTCTTTTCTTCTCCGGTGAGACGTCCAATGGTGCGCCGGCTGGATTGAATGGTACCTCCATTTTTACTTTTCAACACAGCTCCTTTCTGTTCTAATTATTGGCTGTTACCCCTTTACGTCTCACCAGCAGGTAGAGGGTACACAGTTCTGTAAAACCCCTTCAGCATTTATTGTTTGTAGACTTTTTGCTGATGGTCAGTCGACTGGTGTAAGTTGAAACTTTTTGTAGATTAGATTGCATGCGTCTAACACTCCCTGAGGTTGAGCTTTTATCCATTTTCCTTTTTTTTAAAAAGAGTGTGAGTAAAACTTAACTCTTCATAATCTCTTCTTGAAACATTTGCCTGTTTTGAATTTGTTTGTCCATTCCCTACTTCAGCACCAATTTTTAGGGCAAGTGTCCTTTAGAGCCCTGAGTCCTTGTGAATGTTAAGTGACCATTAGCTGTGAGTTTAAAGCTGCTCTTGCAGGAAACGGCCACAAGGTGGCAGCATTTCTCCTTTACAAATTTCGTTTACTAGGGAAACCGAGCCTTAATGGAAGTGGTGTTCTAGGTTGTATATTAGAATGGAATATGCCAGGAAAAAGCCCTTTACGTTTATGTCTCATTACTTCTTGTTCATATTTGTAATTTACTTTTTATTTTTTATCCCAGCAAATTTGTTTACAATGGTTTGTTTGCTCTAGGTGTGCAAGATGTGGTTCTTTCACACATATACGTGTATCTATTCTTCCTCGCATCCTTTTCCCATGTAGGTGATGGCACAATGTTGAGCAGTCTCTCTCTTGGTCTTCCGTACGTCTTTGGTGGTTATATATTTCACATGGTTTGTATATCTTTGTTAACCCCAATATGGTAATGTAACCAATCCTCATCCCTTTCTATTTGGTGAACCATAAGTTTTTTTAATGAATCTGTGATTGCCTTTCTCTGTGGAAATATCTTCATTGGTATCAATTTTTAAGTAACTCCAAAAAGTCATATGATAGGATATGTGTCTTTTGCTTTCTCACTGACTACAGGTGGCGTGATTACGTCTAGACTCATCTATGGTGCTGCAAATGGCATTGTTTCATTTTTTTCACTAGCGAATATTCCATCTGTACATGGAGGAGTTCTTCTGTGTCCACCCATCTGTTGGTGGACTTTTTGGTTCCTTCCATATCTTGGCTATTGTAATACTGTGCAATGCAGATTTGCCTGCCTGTGTCTTTCCAATTCTCTCTTCTTAGATTATAGGTCGAGGAGTGGGCCTGCTGGATCATATGGTAGCTCAATGTTGACCTTTTTAATGCACCTCCATTCTGTTCTATTTCGTGGCCCTTTCCAAGTTACGTCCCCCTTGAAGTTGAGGGTATGCATTTCTCTACAACACCTTCAGCATTTATTGTTTGTAGTTTTCTTGCTGATGGTTATTCTGACAAGTGTGATCTGATACCTCTTTGTGGTTGAATTCGCACGTGCCTCATAATCCATTGAAATTGAGCTTGAAGGCAAGTCCTTTTTATTTTTCAAGCTGTGATTACCCCTTAGTTCTTCAAAGTGTTCTCTTAAAGTATGTGTCACATTTTGAAATGTTTTGGCCATTACCTCCCTCAAGACATTTTGAGGGCAGGTTTCATTTACAGTCCTGCATTACTTCTTCCTATGAAATGACCATTAGCACAGGCTTTAAAGCTGGTTTTGCAGGTAACTGCCATAGGGTGGCAGCCTTTCTATGTTCCCCACCCTTGTAACTAGGGGAAAGCCCTTGCGGCCTGTGGTGTTTCTTGGTTATAAATTAGAGTGGAGTGTGCCTGGACAAACCCACACAAGCTGATGTCTCTTTACATTTGTTGGATTTTTAAATTTAATTTTTATTTTTTATTGGAGTAATTTTCCACTGTGTACGTGGACCACTTCTACTTTGTGCATTCCTCAGTTGATGGACATTTTCAATGCTTCCAAGTGTTGGCTATGGTAAATATTGTTGGAGTGCAGGATTGCCAGCCTGTGACTTTTTGATTCTCATTTTCTCAGGTGATAGGCCCAGCACTGGGTGTGATTGATTGACTGGTAGCACCGTTTTTCCCTTTTCAAAGCACCTTCTTTTTGTTTTCATTAGTGGCTCTTACCACGTCCCCTTTAGAATCGAGGGTACACATTTCTCCATAATCGCTTCAGCATTTATTGTTTGCAGCATTTATGCTAATGGCCCTTCTGGCTGCTGTGAGCTGCTAGGTTTTTATAATTTCGGTTTGCATGTCTCTAAAAATTCGTAAAACTCATCATATTTCTCCGTCATTTTCTTTTCTGTTAAAAAAAGGAAACAATTGGTAGTACAATACAACTCTTCAAATTGTCTTCTTGGAAGGTTGCCCTCTGTTTAGTTTTTTGGTCAGTTTTCCACACCAGAATTTTTTTAGAGAGCAGGTGTCATTTCCCGAACTGCAAGTTTGGTGAATATTTAGTGACCTTTAGCAATGGGTTTAAAGGTGATGTTGTGGGAAGTGGCCTCAAGCAGGCAGCATTTCTCCATTCCCAAATCTGGGTACTAGGGCAGCAGAGCCTTTCTGGAAGTCGTGTTCCTAGGTTGTAAATTACACTGGAATATGCATGGAGAAACCACAATTAGTTTATGTCTCATTACTTCTTCTTGGTTTTAAAAACTTTTTAATTGGGGTAAAGCTTAGAATATTGTTTGTCCTAGGTGTACACAATCTGGTTCATTTGTACATTATATATGTCTATTCAAGTACAGATCCTCTTCCCATGTAAAATGTTACAGAGGGTTCCGCAGACCTCCCTTGCTATATGGTCGGTCTTTTTGAGATATGTATAAAATATGTGTTTGTATACATATAGTAACACTAATCTTAATTTATCCATTCCCCCCTCCTTTCCTTTTAGATGAGCATAGTTTGTTTTCTAAGTCTGTGAGTGTCTTTCTCTGAGGAAATATGTTCATTTGTGTCAGTTATTAGATAACGCCTATAAGTGATATCATAGAATATAGGTCTTTTGCTTTCCGACTTACCTCACGTTTCGTGATTATTTCCAGACTCAATTGTGGTGCCTCAGAGAGCAATGCTTCATTGTCTTCCATGGCTAATATTCCATTGTGTACATGGACCACTTCTTCTTTATCCATTCACCTGTTGTTGGACATTTTGATTGCTTCACTGTCTTGGCTATTGTGAATAAGGCTGCACTGCAGCTTTTGCGGCCTGTGTCTTCTCGATTCTTTTCTTCTCCGGTGAGACGTCCAATGGTGCGCCGGCTGGATTGAATGGTACCTCCATTTTTACTTTTCAACACAGCTCCTTTCTGTTCTAATTATTGGCTGTTACCCCTTTACGTCTCACCAGCAGGTAGAGGGTACACAGTTCTGTAAAACCCCTTCAGCATTTATTGTTTGTAGACTTTTTGCTGATGGTCAGTCGACTGGTGTAAGTTGAAACTTTTTGTAGATTAGATTGCATGCGTCTAACACTCCCTGAGGTTGAGCTTTTATCCATTTTCCTTTTTTTTAAAAAGAGTGTGAGTAAAACTTAACTCTTCATAATCTCTTCTTGAAACATTTGCCTGTTTTGAATTTGTTTGTCCATTCCCTACTTCAGCACCAATTTTTAGGGCAAGTGTCCTTTAGAGCCCTGAGTCCTTGTGAATGTTAAGTGACCATTAGCTGTGAGTTTAAAGCTGCTCTTGCAGGAAACGGCCACAAGGTGGCAGCATTTCTCCTTTACAAATTTCGTTTACTAGGGAAACCGAGCCTTAATGGAAGTGGTGTTCTAGGTTGTATATTAGAATGGAATATGCCAGGAAAAAGCCCTTTACGTTTATGTCTCATTACTTCTTGTTCATATTTGTAATTTACTTTTTATTTTTTATCCCAGCAAATTTGTTTACAATGGTTTGTTTGCTCTAGGTGTGCAAGATGTGGTTCTTTCACACATATACGTGTATCTATTCTTCCTCGCATCCTTTTCCCATGTAGGTGATGGCACAATGTTGAGCAGTCTCTCTCTTGGTCTTCCGTACGTCTTTGGTGGTTATATATTTCACATGGTTTGTATATCTTTGTTAACCCCAATATGGTAATGTAACCAATCCTCATCCCTTTCTATTTGGTGAACCATAAGTTTTTTTAATGAATCTGTGATTGCCTTTCTCTGTGGAAATATCTTCATTGGTATCAATTTTTAAGTAACTCCAAAAAGTCATATGATAGGATATGTGTCTTTTGCTTTCTCACTGACTACAGGTGGCGTGATTACGTCTAGACTCATCTATGGTGCTGCAAATGGCATTGTTTCATTTTTTTCACTAGCGAATATTCCATCTGTACATGGAGGAGTTCTTCTGTGTCCACCCATCTGTTGGTGGACTTTTTGGTTCCTTCCATATCTTGGCTATTGTAATACTGTGCAATGCAGATTTGCCTGCCTGTGTCTTTCCAATTCTCTCTTCTTAGATTATAGGTCGAGGAGTGGGCCTGCTGGATCATATGGTAGCTCAATGTTGACCTTTTTAATGCACCTCCATTCTGTTCTATTTCGTGGCCCTTTCCAAGTTACGTCCCCCTTGAAGTTGAGGGTATGCATTTCTCTACAACACCTTCAGCATTTATTGTTTGTAGTTTTCTTGCTGATGGTTATTCTGACAAGTGTGATCTGATACCTCTTTGTGGTTGAATTCGCACGTGCCTCATAATCCATTGAAATTGAGCTTGAAGGCAAGTCCTTTTTATTTTTCAAGCTGTGATTACCCCTTAGTTCTTCAAAGTGTTCTCTTAATGTATGTGTCACATTTTGAAATGTTTTGGCCATTACCTCCCTCAAGACATTTTGAGGGCAGGTTTCATTTACAGTCCTGCATTACTTCTTCCTATGAAATGACCATTAGCACAGGCTTTAAAGCTGGTTTTGCAGGTAACTGCCATAGGGTGGCAGCCTTTCTATGTTCCCCACCCTTGTAACTAGGGGAAAGCCCTTGCGGCCTGTGGTGTTTCTTGGTTATAAATTAGAGTGGAGTGTGCCTGGACAAACCCACACAAGCTGATGTCTCTTTACATTTGTTGGATTTTTAAATTTAATTTTTATTTTTTATTGGAGTAATTTTCCACTGTGTACGTGGACCACTTCTACTTTGTGCATTCCTCAGTTGATGGACATTTTCAATGCTTCCAAGTGTTGGCTATGGTAAATATTGTTGGAGTGCAGGATTGCCAGCCTGTGACTTTTTGATTCTCATTTTCTCAGGTGATAGGCCCAGCACTGGGTGTGATTGATTGACTGGTAGCACCGTTTTTCCCTTTTCAAAGCACCTTCTTTTTGTTTTCATTAGTGGCTCTTACCACGTCCCCTTTAGAATCGAGGGTACACATTTCTCCATAATCGCTTCAGCATTTATTGTTTGCAGCATTTATGCTAATGGCCCTTCTGGCTGCTGTGAGCTGCTAGGTTTTTATAATTTCGGTTTGCATGTCTCTAAAAATTCGTAAAACTCATCATATTTCTCCGTCATTTTCTTTTCTGTTAAAAAAAGGAAACAATTGGTAGTACAATACAACTCTTCAAATTGTCTTCTTGGAAGGTTGCCCTCTGTTTAGTTTTTTGGTCAGTTTTCCACACCAGAATTTTTTTAGAGAGCAGGTGTCATTTCCCGAACTGCAAGTTTGGTGAATATTTAGTGACCTTTAGCAATGGGTTTAAAGGTGATGTTGTGGGAAGTGGCCTCAAGCAGGCAGCATTTCTCCATTCCCAAATCTGGGTACTAGGGCAGCAGAGCCTTTCTGGAAGTCGTGTTCCTAGGTTGTAAATTACACTGGAATATGCATGGAGAAACCCCCATTAGTTTATGTCTCATTACTTCTTCTTGGTTTTAAAAACTTTTTAATTGGGGTAAAGCTTAGAATATTGTTTGTCCTAGGTGTACACAATCTGGTTCATTTGTACATTATATATGTCTATTCAAGTACAGATCCTCTTCCCATGTAAAATGTTACAGAGGGTTCCGCAGACCTCCCTTGCTATATGGTCGGTCTTTTTGAGATATGTATAAAATATGTGTTTGTATACATATAGTAACACTAATCTTAATTTATCCATTCCCCCCTCCTTTCCTTTTAGATGAGCATAGTTTGTTTTCTAAGTCTGTGAGTGTCTTTCTCTGAGGAAATATGTTCATTTGTGTCAGTTATTAGATAACGCCTATAAGTGATATCATAGAATATAGGTCTTTTGCTTTCCGACTTACCTCACGTTTCGTGATTATTTCCAGACTCATTTGTGGTGCCTCAGAGAGCAATGCTTCATTGTCTTCCATGGCTAATATTCCATTGTGTACATGGACCACTTCTTCTTTATCCATTCACCTCTTGTTGGACATTTTGATTGCTTCACTGTCTTGGCTATTGTGAATAAGGCTGCACTGCAGCTTTTGCGGCCTGTGTCTTCTCGATGCTTTTCTTCTCCGGTGAGACGTCCAATGGTGCGCCGGCTGGATTGAATGGTACCTCCATTTTTACTTTTCAACACAGCTCCTTTCTGTTCTAATTATTGGCTGTTACCCCTTTACGTCTCACCAGCAGGTAGAGGGTACACAGTTCTGTAAAACCCCTTCAGCATTTATTGTTTGTAGACTTTTTGCTGATGGTCAGTCGACTGGTGTAAGTTGAAACTTTTTGTAGATTAGATTGCATGCGTCTAACACTCCCTGAGGTTGAGCTTTTATCCATTTTCCTTTTTTTTAAAAAGAGTGTGAGTAAAACTTAACTCTTCATAATCTCTTCTTGAAACATTTGCCTGTTTTGAATTTGTTTGTCCATTCCCTACTTCAGCACCAATTTTTAGGGCAAGTGTCCTTTAGAGCCCTGAGTCCTTGTGAATGTTAAGTGACCATTAGCTGTGAGTTTAAAGCTGCTCTTGCAGGAAACGGCCACAAGGTGGCAGCATTTCTCCTTTACCAATTTTGTTTACTAGGGAAACAGAGCCTTAATGGAAGTGGTGTCCTAGGTTGTATATTAGACTGGAATGTGCCAGGAAAAAGCCCTTTAAGTTTATGTCTCATTACTTCTTGTTCATATTTGTAATTTACTTTTTATTTTTTATCCCAGCAAATTTGATTACAATGGTTTGTTTGCTCTAGGTGTGCAAGATGTGGTTCTTTCACACATATACGTGTATCTATTCTTCCTCGCATCCTTTTCCCATGTAGGTGATGGCACAATGTTGAGCAGTCTCTCTCTTGGTCTTCCGTACGTCTTTGGTGGTTATATATTTCACATGGTTTGTATATCTTTGTTAACCCCAATATGGTAATGTAACCAATCCTCAGCCCTTTCTATTTGGTGAACCATAAGTTTTTTTAATGAATCTGTGATTGCCTTTCTCTGTGGAAATATCTTCATTGGTATCAATTTTTAAGTAACTCCAAAAAGTGATATGATAGGATATGTGTCTTTTGCTTTCTCACTGACTACAGGCGGCGTGATTACGTCTAGACTCATCTATGATGCTGCAAATGGCAGTGTTTCATTTTTTTCACTAGCGAATATTCCATCTGTACATGGAGGAGTTCTTCTGTGTCCACCCATCTGTTGGTGGACTTTTTGGTTCCTTCCATATCTTGGCTATTGTAATACTGTGCAATGCAGATTTGCCTGCCTGTGTCTTTCCAATTCTCTCTTCTTAGATTATAGGTCGAGGAGTGGGCCTGCTGGATCATGTGGTAGCTCAATGTTGACCTTTTTAATGCACCTCCATTCTGTTCTATTTCGTGGCCCTTTCCAAGTTACGTCCCCCTTGAAGTTGAGGGTATGCATTTCTCTACAACACCTTCAGCATTTATTGTTTGTAGTTTTCTTGCTGATGGTTATTCTGACAAGTGTGATCTGATACCTCTTTGTGGTTGAATTCGCACGTGCCTCATAATCCTTTGAAACTGAGCTTGAAGGCAAGTCCTTTTTATTTTGCAAGCTGTGATTACCCCTTAGTTCTTCAAAGTGTTCTCTTAAAGTATGTGTCACATTTTGAAATGTTTTGGCCATTACCTCCCTCAAGACATTTTGAGGGCAGGTTTCATTTACAGTCCTGCATTACTTCTTCCTATGAAATGACCATTAGCACAGGCTTTAAAGCTGGTTTTGCAGGTAACTGCCATAGGGCGGCAGCCTTTGTATATTCCCCACCCTGGTAACTAGGGAAAAGCCCTTGCGGTCTGTGGTGTTTCTCAGTTATAAATTAGAGTGGACTGTGCCTGGACAAACCCACACAAGCTGATGTCTCCTTACTTTTTTTGGATTTTTAAATGTAATTTTTATTTTTTATTGGAGTAATTTTCCACTGTGTACGTGGACCACTTCTACTTTGTGCATTCCTCAGTTGATGGACATTTTCAATGCTTCCAAGTGTTGGCTATGGTAAATATTGTTGGAGTGCAGGATTGCCAGCCTGTGACTTTTTGATTCTCATTTTCTCAGGTGATAGGCCCAGCACTGGGTGTGATTGACTGACTGGTAGCACTGTTTTTCCCTTTTCAAAGCACCTTCTTTTTGTTTTCATTAGTGGCACTTACCACGTCCCCTTTAGAATCGAGGGTACACATTTCTCCACAATCGCTTCAGCATTTATTGTTTGCAGCATTTATGCTAATGGCCCTTCTGGCTGCTGTGAGCTGCTAGGTTTTTATAATTTCGGTTTGCATGTCTCTAAAAATTCGTAAAACTCATCATATTTCTCCGTCATTTTCTTTTCTGTTAAAAAAAGGAAACAATTGGTAGTACAATACAACTCTTCAAATTGTCTTCTTGGAAGGTTGCCCTCTGTTTAGTTTTTTGGTCAGTTTTCCACACCAGAATTTTTTTAGAGAGCAGGTGTCATTTCCCGAACTGCAAGTTTGGTGAATATTTAGTGACCTTTAGCAATGGGTTTAAAGGTGATGTTGTGGGAAGTGGCCTCAAGCAGGCAGCATTTCTCCATTCCCAAATCTGGGTACTAGGGCAGCAGAGCCTTTCTGGAAGTCGTGTTCCTAGGTTGTAAATTACACTGGAATATGCATGGAGAAACCCCCATTAGTTTATGTCTCATTACTTCTTGGTTTTAAAAACTTTTTAATTGGGGTAAAGCTTAGAATATTGTTTGTCCTAGGTGTACACAATCTGGTTCATTTGTACATTATATATGTCTATTCAAGTACAGATCCTCTTCCCATGTAAAATGTTACAGAGGGTTCCGCAGACCTCCCTTGCTATATGGTCGGTCTTTTTGAGATATGTATAAAATATGTGTTTGTATACATATAGTAACACTAATCTTAATTTATCCATTCCCCCCTCCTTTCCTTTTAGATGAGCATAGTTTGTTTTCTAAGTCTGTGAGTGTCTTTCTCTGAGGAAATATGTTCATTTGTGTCAGTTATTAGATAACGCCTATAAGTGATATCATAGAATATAGGTCTTTTGCTTTCCGACTTACCTCACGTTTCGTGATTATTTCCAGACTCAATTGTGGTGCCTCAGAGAGCAATGCTTCGTTGTCTTCCATGGCTAATATTCCATTGTGTACATGGACCACTTCTTCTTTATCCATTCACCTGTTGTTGGACATTTTGATTGCTTCACTGTCTTGGCTATTGTGAATAAGGCTGCACTGCAGCTTTTGCGGCCTGTGTCTTCTCGATTCTTTTCTTCTCCGGTGAGACGTCCAATGGTGCGCCGGCTGGATTGAATGGTACCTCCATTTTTACTTTTCAACACAGCTCCTTTCTGTTCTAATTATTGGCTGTTACCCCTTTACGTCTCACCAGCAGGTAGAGGGTACACAGTTCTGTAAAACCCCTACAGCATTTATTGTTTGTAGACTTTTTGCTGATGGTCAGTCGACTGGTGTAAGTTGAAACTTTTTGTAGATTAGATTGCATGCGTCTAACACTCCCTGAGGTTGAGCTTTTATCCATTTTCCTTTTTTTTAAAAAGAGTGTGAGTAAAACTTAACTCTTCATAATCTCTTCTTGAAACATTTGCCTGTTTTGAATTTGTTTGTCCATTCCCTACTTCAGCACCAATTTTTAGGGCAAGTGTCCTTTACAGCCCTGAGTCCTTGTGAATGTTAAGTGACCATTAGCTGTGAGTTTAAAGCTGCTCTTGCAGGAAACGGCCACAAGGTGGCAGCATTTCTCCTTTACCAATTTCGTTTACTAGGGAAACAGAGCCTTAATGGAAGTGGTGTTCTAGGTTGTATATTAGAATGGAATATGCCAGGAAAAAGCCCTTTACGTTTATGTCTCATTACTTCTTGTTCATATTTGTAATTTACTTTTTATTTTTTATCCCAGCAAATTTGATTACAATGGTTTGTTTGCTCTAGGTGTGCAAGATGTGGTTCTTTCACACATATACGTGTATCTATTCTTCCTCGCATCCTTTTCCCATGTAGGTGATGGCACAATGTTGAGCAGTCTCTCTCTTGGTCTTCCGTACGTCTTTGGTGGTTATATATTTCACATGGTTTGTATATCTTTGTTAACCCCAATATGGTAATGTAACCAATCCTCATCCCTTTCTATTTGGTGAACCATAAGTTTTTTTAATGAATCTGTGATTGCCTTTCTCTGTGGAAATATCTTCATTGGTATCAATTGTTAAGTAACTCCAAAAAGTGATATGATAGGATATGTGTCTTTTGCTTTCTCACTGACTACAGGTGGCGTGATTACGTCTAGACTCATCTATGGTGCTGCAAATGGCATTGTTTCATTTTTTTCACTAGCGAATATTCCATCTGTACATGGAGGAGTTCTTCTGTGTCCACCCATCTGTTGGTGGACTTTTTGGTTCCTTCCATATCTTGGCTATTGTAATACTGTGCAATGCAGATTTGCCTGCCTGTGTCTTTCCAATTCTCTCTTCTTAGATTATAGGTCGAGGAGTGGGCCTGCTGGATCATATGGTAGCTCAATGTTGACCTTTTTAATGCACCTCCATTCTGTTGTATTTCGTGGCCCTTTCCAAGTTACGTCCCCCTTGAAGTTGAGGGTATGCATTTCTCTACAACACCTTCAGCATTTATTGTTTGTAGTTTTCTTGCTGATGGTTATTCTGACAAGTGTGATCTGATACCTCTTTGTGGTTGAATTCGCACGTGCCTCATAATCCATTGAAATTGAGCTTGAAGGCAAGTCCTTTTTATTTTTCAAGCTGTGATTACCCCTTAGTTCTTCAAAGTGTTCTCTTAAAGTATGTGTCACATTTTGAAATGTTTTGGCCATTACCTCCCTCAAGACATTTTGAGGGCAGGTTTCATTTACAGTCCTGCATTACTTCTTCCTATGAAATGACCATTAGCACAGGCTTTAAAGCTGGTTTTGCAGGTAACTGCCATAGGGTGGCAGCCTTTCTATGTTCCCCACCCTTGTAACTAGGGGAAAGCCCTTGTGGCCTGTGGTGTTTCTTGGTTATAAATTAGAGTGGAGTGTGCCTGGACAAACCCACACAAGCTGATGTCTCTTTACATTTGTTGGATTTTTAAATTTAATTTTTATTTTTTATTGGAGTAATTTTCCACTGTGTACGTGGACCACTTCTACTTTGTGCATTCCTCAGTTGATGGACATTTTCAATGCTTCCAAGTGTTGGCTATGGTAAATATTGTTGGAGTGCAGGATTGCCAGCCTGTGACTTTTTGATTCTCATTTTCTCAGGTGATAGGCCCAGCACTGGGTGTGATTGATTGACTGGTAGCACCGTTTTTCCCTTTTCAAAGCACCTTCTTTTTGTTTTCATTAGTGGCTCTTACCACGTCCCCTTTAGAATCGAGGGTACACATTTCTCCATAATCGCTTCAGCATTTATTGTTTGCAGCATTTATGCTAATGGCCCTTCTGGCTGCTGTGAGCTGCTAGGTTTTTATAATTTCGGTTTGCATGTCTCTAAAAATTCGTAAAACTCATCATATTTCTCCGTCATTTTCTTTTCTGTTAAAAAAAGGAAACAATTGGTAGTACAATACAACTCTTCAAATTGTCTTCTTGGAAGGTTGCCCTCTGTTTAGTTTTTTGGTCAGTTTTCCACACCAGAATTTTTTTAGAGAGCAGGTGTCATTTCCCGAACTGCAAGTTTGGTGAATATTTAGTGACCTTTAGCAATGGGTTTAAAGGTGATGTTGTGGGAAGTGGCCTCAAGCAGGCAGCATTTCTCCATTCCCAAATCTGGGTACTAGGGCAGCAGAGCCTTTCTGGAAGTCGTGTTCCTAGGTTGTAAATTACACTGGAATATGCATGGAGAAACCACAATTAGTTTATGTCTCATTACTTCTTCTTGGTTTTAAAAACTTTTTAATTGGGGTAAAGCTTAGAATATTGTTTGTCCTAGGTGTACACAATCTGGTTCATTTGTACATTATATATGTCTATTCAAGTACAGATCCTCTTCCCATGTAAAATGTTACAGAGGGTTCCGCAGACCTCCCTTGCTATATGGTCGGTCTTTTTGAGATATGTATAAAATATGTGTTTGTATACATATAGTAACACTAATCTTAATTTATCCATTCCCCCCTCCTTTCCTTTTAGATGAGCATAGTTTGTTTTCTAAGTCTGTGAGTGTCTTTCTCTGAGGAAATATGTTCATTTGTGTCAGTTATTAGATAACGCCTATAAGTGATATAATACAATATAGGTCTTTTGCTTTCTGACTTACCTCATGTTTCGTGATTATTTCCAGACTCATTTGTGGTGGCTCAGAGAGCAATGCTTCATTGTCTTCCATGGCTAATATTCCATTGTGTACATGGACCACTTCTTCTTTATCCATTCACCTGTTGTTGGACATTTTGATTGCTTCACTGTCTTGGCTATTGTGAATAAGGCTGCACTGCAGCTTTTGCGGCCTGTGTCTTCTCGATTCTTTTCTTCTCCGGTGAGACGTCCAATGGTGCGCCGGCTGGATTGAATGGTACCTCCATTTTTACTTTTCAACACAGCTCCTTTCTGTTCTAATTATTGGCTGTTACCCCTTTAAGTCTCACCAGCAGGTAGAGGGTACAAGGTTCTGTAAAACCCCTTCAGCATTTATTGTTTTTAGACTTTTTGCTGATGGTCTGTCGACTGGTGTAAGTTGAAACTTTTTGTAGATTAGATTGCATGCGTCTAACACTCCCTGAGGTTGAGCTTTTATCCATTTTCCTTTTTTTTAAAAAGAGTGTGAGTAAAACTTAACTCTTCATAATCTCTTCTTGAAACATTTGCCTGTTTTGAATTTGTTTGTCCATTCCCTACTTCAGCACCAATTTTTAGGGCAAGTGTCCTTTACAGCCCTGAGTCCTCGTGAATGTTAAGTGACCATTAGCTGTGAGTTTAAAGCTGCTCTTGCAGGAAACGGCCACAAGGTGGCAGCATTTCTCCTTTACCAATTTTGTTTACTAGGGAAACAGAGCCTTAATGGAAGTGGTGTTCTAGGTTGTATATTAGAATGGAATATGTCAGGAAAAAGCCCTTTATGTTTATGTCTCATTACTTCTTGTTCATATTTGTAATTTACTTTTTATTTTTTATCCCAGCAAATTTGATTACAATGGTTTGTTTGCTCTAGGTGTGCAAGATGTGGTTCTTTCACACATATACGTGTATCTATTCTTCCTCGCATCCTTTTCCCATGTAGGTGATGGCACAATGTTGAGCAGTCTCTCTCTTGGTCTTCCGTACGTCTTTGGTGGTTATATATTTCACATGGTTTGTATATCTTTGTTAACCCCAATATGGTAATGTAACCAATCCTCAGCCCTTTCTATTTGGTGAACCATAAGTTTTTTTAATGAATCTGTGATTGCCTTTCTCTGTGGAAATATCTTCATTGGTATCAATTGTTAAGTAACTCCAAAAAGTGATATGATAGGATATGTGTCTTTTGCTTTCTCACTGACTACAGGTGGCGTGATTACGTCTAGACTCATCTATGGTGCTGCAAATGGCATTGTTTCATTTTTTTCACTAGCGAATATTCCATCTGTACATGGAGGAGTTCTTCTGTGTCCACCCATCTGTTGGTGGACTTTTTGGTTCCTTCCATATCTTGGCTATTGTAATACTGTGCAATGCAGATTTGCCTGCCTGTGTCTTTCCAATTCTCTCTTCTTAGATTATAGGTCGAGGAGTGGGCCTGCTGGATCATATGGTAGCTCAATGTTGACCTTTTTAATGCACCTCCATTCTGTTGTATTTCGTGGCCCTTTCCAAGTTACGTCCCCCTTGAAGTTGAGGGTATGCATTTCTCTACAACACCTTCAGCATTTATTGTTTGTAGTTTTCTTGCTGATGGTTATTCTGACAAGTGTGATCTGATACCTCTTTGTGGTTGAATTCGCACGTGCCTCATAATCCATTGAAATTGAGCTTGAAGGCAAGTCCTTTTTATTTTTCAAGCTGTGATTACCCCTTAGTTCTTCAAAGTGTTCTCTTAAAGTATGTGTCACATTTTGAAATGTTTTGGCCATTACCTCCCTCAAGACATTTTGAGGGCAGGTTTCATTTAAAGTCCTGCATTACTTCTTCCTATGAAATGACCATTAGCACAGGCTTTAAAGCTGGTTTTGCAGGTAACTGCCATAGGGTGGCAGCCTTTCTATGTTCCCCACCCTTGTAACTAGGGGAAAGCCCTTGCGGCCTGTGGTGTTTCTTGGTTATAAATTAGAGTGGAGTGTGCCTGGACAAACCCACACAAGCTGATGTCTCTTTACATTTGTTGGATTTTTAAATTTAATTTTTATTTTTTATTGGAGTAATTTTCCACTGTGTACGTGGACCACTTCTACTTTGTGCATTCCTCAGTTGATGGACATTTTCAATGCTTCCAAGTGTTGGCTATGGTAAATATTGTTGGAGTGCAGGATTGCCAGCCTGTGACTTTTTGATTCTCATTTTCTCAGGTGATAGGCCCAGCACTGGGTGTGATTGATTGACTGGTAGCACCGTTTTTCCGTTTTCAAAGCACCTTCTTTTTGTTTTCATTAGTGGCTCTTACCACGTCCCCTTTAGAATCGAGGGTACACATTTCTCCATAATCGCTTCAGCATTTATTGTTTGCAGCATTTATGCTAATGGCCCTTCTGGCTGCTGTGAGCTGCTAGGTTTTTATAATTTCGGTTTGCATGTCTCTAAAAATTCGTAAAACTCATCATATTTCTCCGTCATTTTCTTTTCTGTTAAAAAAAGGAAACAATTGGTAGTACAATACAACTCTTCAAATTGTCTTCTTGGAAGGTTGCCCTCTGTTTAGTTTTTTGGTCAATTTTCCACCCCAGAATTTTTTTAGAGAGCAGGTGTCATTTCCCGAACTGCAAGTTTGGTGAATATTTAGTGACCTTTAGCAATGGGTTTAAAGGTGATGTTGTGGGAAGTGGCCTCAAGCAGGCAGCATTTCTCCATTCCCAAATCTGGGTACTAGGGCAGCAGAGCCTTTCTGGAAGTCGTGTTCCTAGGTTGTAAATTACACTGGAATATGCATGGAGAAACCACAATTAGTTTATGTCTCATTACTTCTTCTTGGTTTTAAAAACTTTTTAATTGGGGTAAAGCTTAGAATATTGTTTGTCCTAGGTGTACACAATCTGGTTCATTTGTACATTATATATGTCTATTCAAGTACAGATCCTCTTCCCATGTAAAATGTTACAGAGGGTTCCGCAGACCTCCCTTGCTATATGGTCGGTCTTTTTGAGATATGTATAAAATATGTGTTTGTATACATATAGTAACACTAATCTTAATTTATCCATTCCCCCCTCCTTTCCTTTTAGATGAGCATAGTTTGTTTTCTAAGTCTGTGAGTGTCTTTCTCTGAGGAAATATGTTCATTTGTGTCAGTTATTAGATAACGCCTATAAGTGATATAATACAATATAGGTCTTTTGCTTTCTGACTTACCTCATGTTTCGTGATTATTTCCAGACTCATTTGTGGTGGCTCAGAGAGCAATGCTTCATTGTCTTCCATGGCTAATATTCCATTGTGTACATGGACCACTTCTTCTTTATCCATTCACCTGTTGTTGGACATTTTGATTGCTTCACTGTCTTGGCTATTGTGAATAAGGCTGCACTGCAGCTTTTGCGGCCTGTGTCTTCTCGATTCTTTTCTTCTCCGGTGAGACGTCCAATGGTGCGCCGGCTGGATTGAATGGTACCTCCATTTTTACTTTTCAACACAGCTCCTTTCTGTTCTAATTATTGGCTGTTACCCCTTTAAGTCTCACCAGCAGGTAGAGGGTACAAGGTTCTGTAAAACCCCTTCAGCATTTATTGTTTGTAGACTTTTTGCTGATGGTCTGTCGACTGGTGTAAGTTGAAACTTTTTGTAGATTAGATTGCATGCGTCTAACACTCCCTGAGGTTGAGCTTTTATCCATTTTCCTTTTTTTTAAAAAGAGTGTGAGTAAAACTTAACTCTTCATAATCTCTTCTTGAAACATTTGCCTGTTTTGAATTTGTTTGTCCATTCCCTACTTCAGCACCAATTTTTAGGGCAAGTGTCCTTTACAGCCCTGAGTCCTTGTGAATGTTAAGTGACCATTAGCTGTGAGTTTAAAGCTGCTCTTGCAGGAAACGGCCACAAGGTGGCAGCATTTCTCCTTTACCAATTTTGTTTACTAGGGAAACAGAGCCTTAATGGAAGTGGTGTTCTAGGTTGTATATTAGAATGGAATATGTCAGGAAAAAGCCCTTTATGTTTATGTCTCATTACTTCTTGTTCATATTTGTAATTTACTTTTTATTTTTTATCCCAGCAAATTTGATTACAATGGTTTGTTTGCTCTAGGTGTGCAAGATGTGGTTCTTTCACACATATACGTGTATCTATTCTTCCTCGCATCCTTTTCCCATGTAGGTGATGGCACAATGTTGAGCAGTCTCTCTCTTGGTCTTCCGTACGTCTTTGGTGGTTATATATTTCACATGGTTTGTATATCTTTGTTAACCCCAATATGGTAATGTAACCAATCCTCAGCCCTTTCTATTTGGTGAACCATAAGTTTTTTTAATGAATCTGTGATTGCCTTTCTCTGTGGAAATATCTTCATTGGTATCAATTGTTAAGTAACTCCAAAAAGTGATATGATAGGATATGTGTCTTTTGCTTTCTCACTGACTACAGGTGGCGTGATTACGTCTAGACTCATCTATGGTGCTGCAAATGGCATTGTTTCATTTTTTTCACTAGCGAATATTCCATCTGTACATGGAGGAGTTCTTCTGTGTCCACCCATCTGTTGGTGGACTTTTTGGTTCCTTCCATATCTTGGCTATTGTAATACTGTGCAATGCAGATTTGCCTGCCTGTGTCTTTCCAATTCTCTCTTCTTAGATTATAGGTCGAGGAGTGGGCCTGCTGGATCATATGGTAGCTCAATGTTGACCTTTTTAATGCACCTCCATTCTGTTGTATTTCGTGGCCCTTTCCAAGTTACGTCCCCCTTGAAGTTGAGGGTATGCATTTCTCTACAACACCTTCAGCATTTATTGTTTGTAGTTTTCTTGCTGATGGTTATTCTGACAAGTGTGATCTGATACCTCTTTGTGGTTGAATTCGCACGTGCCTCATAATCCATTGAAATTGAGCTTGAAGGCAAGTCCTTTTTATTTTTCAAGCTGTGATTACCCCTTAGTTCTTCAAAGTGTTCTCTTAAAGTATGTGTCACATTTTGAAATGTTTTGGCCATTACCTCCCTCAAGACATTTTGAGGGCAGGTTTCATTTACAGTCCTGCATTACTTCTTCCTATGAAATGACCATTAGCACAGGCTTTAAAGCTGGTTTTGCAGGTAACTGCCATAGGGTGGCAGCCTTTCTATGTTCCCCACCCTTGTAACTAGGGGAAAGCCCTTGCGGCCTGTGGTGTTTCTTGGTTATAAATTAGAGTGGAGTGTGCCTGGACAAACCCACACAAGCTGATGTCTCTTTACATTTGTTGGATTTTTAAATTTAATTTTTATTTTTTATTGGAGTAATTTTCCACTGTGTACGTGGACCACTTCTACTTTGTGCATTCCTCAGTTGATGGACATTTTCAATGCTTCCAAGTGTTGGCTATGGTAAATATTGTTGGAGTGCAGGATTGCCAGCCTGTGACTTTTTGATTCTCATTTTCTCAGGTGATAGGCCCAGCACTGGGTGTGATTGATTGACTGGTAGCACCGTTTTTCCGTTTTCAAAGCACCTTCTTTTTGTTTTCATTAGTGGCTCTTACCACGTCCCCTTTAGAATCGAGGGTACACATTTCTCCATAATCGCTTCAGCATTTATTGTTTGCAGCATTTATGCTAATGGCCCTTCTGGCTGCTGTGAGCTGCTAGGTTTTTATAATTTCGGTTTGCATGTCTCTAAAAATTCGTAAAACTCATCATATTTCTCCGTCATTTTCTTTTCTGTTAAAAAAAGGAAACAATTGGTAGTACAATACAACTCTTCAAATTGTCTTCTTGGAAGGTTGCCCTCTGTTTAGTTTTTTGGTCAATTTTCCACCCCAGAATTTTTTTAGAGAGCAGGTGTCATTTCCCGAACTGCAAGTTTGGTGAATATTTAGTGACCTTTAGCAATGGGTTTAAAGGTGATGTTGTGGGAAGTGGCCTCAAGCAGGCAGCATTTCTCCATTCCCAAATCTGGGTACTAGGGCAGCAGAGCCTTTCTGGAAGTCGTGTTCCTAGGTTGTAAATTACACTGGAATATGCATGGAGAAACCACAATTAGTTTATGTCTCATTACTTCTTCTTGGTTTTAAAAACTTTTTAATTGGGGTAAAGCTTAGAATATTGTTTGTCCTAGGTGTACACAATCTGGTTCATTTGTACATTATATATGTCTATTCAAGTACAGATCCTCTTCCCATGTAAAATGTTACAGAGGGTTCCGCAGACCTCCCTTGCTATATGGTCGGTCTTTTTGAGATATGTATAAAATATGTGTTTGTATACATATAGTAACACTAATCTTAATTTATCCATTCCCCCCTCCTTTCCTTTTAGATGAGCATAGTTTGTTTTCTAAGTCTGTGAGTGTCTTTCTCTGAGGAAATATGTTCATTTGTGTCAGTTATTAGATAACGCCTATAAGTGATATAATACAATATAGGTCTTTTGCTTTCTGACTTACCTCATGTTTCGTGATTATTTCCAGACTCATTTGTGGTGGCTCAGAGAGCAATGCTTCATTGTCTTCCATGGCTAATATTCCATTGTGTACATGGACCACTTCTTCTTTATCCATTCACCTGTTGTTGGACATTTTGATTGCTTCACTGTCTTGGCTATTGTGAATAAGGCTGCACTGCAGCTTTTGCGGCCTGTGTCTTCTCGATTCTTTTCTTCTCCGGTGAGACGTCCAATGGTGCGCCGGCTGGATTGAATGGTACCTCCATTTTTACTTTTCAACACAGCTCCTTTCTGTTCTAATTATTGGCTGTTACCCCTTTAAGTCTCACCAGCAGGTAGAGGGTACAAGGTTCTGTAAAACCCCTTCAGCATTTATTGTTTTTAGACTTTTTGCTGATGGTCTGTCGACTGGTGTAAGTTGAAACTTTTTGTAGATTAGATTGCATGCGTCTAACACTCCCTGAGGTTGAGCTTTTATCCATTTTCCTTTTTTTTAAAAAGAGTGTGAGTAAAACTTAACTCTTCATAATCTCTTCTTGAAACATTTGCCTGTTTTGAATTTGTTTGTCCATTCCCTACTTCAGCACCAATTTTTAGGGCAAGTGTCCTTTACAGCCCTGAGTCCTCGTGAATGTTAAGTGACCATTAGCTGTGAGTTTAAAGCTGCTCTTGCAGGAAACGGCCACAAGGTGGCAGCATTTCTCCTTTACCAATTTTGTTTACTAGGGAAACAGAGCCTTAATGGAAGTGGTGTTCTAGGTTGTATATTAGAATGGAATATGTCAGGAAAAAGCCCTTTATGTTTATGTCTCATTACTTCTTGTTCATATTTGTAATTTACTTTTTATTTTTTATCCCAGCAAATTTGATTACAATGGTTTGTTTGCTCTAGGTGTGCAAGATGTGGTTCTTTCACACATATACGTGTATCTATTCTTCCTCGCATCCTTTTCCCATGTAGGTGATGGCACAATGTTGAGCAGTCTCTCTCTTGGTCTTCCGTACGTCTTTGGTGGTTATATATTTCACATGGTTTGTATATCTTTGTTAACCCCAATATGGTAATGTAACCAATCCTCAGCCCTTTCTATTTGGTGAACCATAAGTTTTTTTAATGAATCTGTGATTGCCTTTCTCTGTGGAAATATCTTCATTGGTATCAATTTTTAAGTAACTCCAAAAAGTGATATGATAGGATATGTGTCTTTTGCTTTCTCACTGACTACAGGTGGCGTGATTACGTCTAGACTCATCTATGATGCTGCAAATGGCAGTGTTTCATTTTTTTCACTAGCGAATATTCCATCTGTACATGGAGGAGTTCTTCTGTGTCCACCCATCTGTTGGTGGACTTTTTGGTTCCTTCCATATCTTGGCTATTGTAATACTGTGCAATGCAGATTTGCCTGCCTGTGTCTTTCCAATTCTCTCTTCTTAGATTATAGGTCGAGGAGTGGGCCTGCTGGATCATGTGGTAGCTCAATGTTGACCTTTTTAATGCACCTCCATTCTGTTGTATTTCGTGGCCCTTTCCAAGTTACGTCCCCCTTGAAGTTGAGGGTATGCATTTCTCTACAACACCTTCAGCATTTATTGTTTGTAGTTTTCTTGCTGATGGTTATTCTGACAAGTGTGATCTGATAACTCTTTGTGGTTGAATTCGCACGTGCCTCATAATCCTTTGAAATTGAGCTTGAAGGCAAGTCCTTTTTATTTTGCAAGCTGTGATTACCCCTTAGTTCTTCAAAGTGTTCTCTTAAAGTATGTGTCACATTTTGAAATGTTTTGGCCATGACCTCCCTCAAGACATTTTGAGGGCAGGTTTCATTTACAGTCCTGCATTACTTCTTCCTATGAAATGACCATTAGCACAGGCTTTAAAGCTGGTTTTGCAGGTAACTGCCATAGGGCGGCAGCCTTTGTATATTCCCCACCCTGGTAACTAGGGAAAAGCCCTTGCGGTCTGTGGTGTTTCTCAGTTATAAATTAGAGTGGACTGTGCCTGGACAAACCCACACAAGCTGATGTCTCCTTACTTTTTTTGGATTTTTAAATGTAATTTTTATTTTTTATTGGAGTAATTTTCCACTGTGTACGTGGACCACTTCTACTTTGTGCATTCCTCAGTTGATGGACATTTTCAATGCTTCCAAGTGTTGGCTATGGTAAATATTGTTGGAGTGCAGGATTGCCAGCCTGTGACTTTTTGATTCTCATTTTCTCAGGTGATAGGCCCAGCACTGGGTGTGATTGACTGACTGGTAGCACTGTTTTTCCCTTTTCAAAGCACCTTCTTTTTGTTTTCATTAGTGGCACTTACCACGTCCCCTTTAGAATCGAGGGTACACATTTCTCCACAATCGCTTCAGCATTTATTGTTTGCAGCATTTATGCTAATGGCCCTTCTGGCTGCTGTGAGCTGCTAGGTTTTTATAATTTCGGTTTGCATGTCTCTAAAAATTCGTAAAACTCATCATATTTCTCCGCCGTTTTCTTTTCTGTTAAAAAAAGGAAACAATTGGTAGTACAATATAACTCTTGAAATTGTCTTCTTGGAAGGTTGCCCTCTGTTTAATTTTTTGGTCAATTTTCCACCCCAGAATTTTTTTAGAGAGCAGGTGTCATTTCCCGAACTGCAAGTTTGGTGAATATCTAGTGACCTTTAGCAATGGGTTTAAAGGTGATGTTGTGGGAAGTGGCCTCAAGCAGGCAGCATTTCTCCATTCCCAAATCTGGGTACTAGGGCAGCAGAGCCTTTCTGGAAGTCGTGTTCCTAGGTTGTAAATTACACTGGAATATGCATGGAGAAACCCCCATTAGTTTATGTCTCATTACTTCTTCTTGGTTTTAAAAACTTTTTAATTGGGGTAAAGCTTAGAATATTGTTTGTCCTAGGTGTACACAATCTGGTTCATTTGTACATTATATATGTCTATTCAAGTACAGATCCTCTTCCCATGTAAAATGTTACAGAGGGTTCCGCAGACCTCCCTTGCTATATGGTCGGTCTTTTTGAGATATGTATAAAATATGTGTTTGTATACATATAGTAACACTAATCTTAATTTATCCATTCCCCCCTCCTTTCCTTTTAGATGAGCATAGTTTGTTTTCTAAGTCTGTGAGTGTCTTTCTCTGAGGAAATATGTTCATTTGTGTCAGTTATTAGATAACGCCTATAAGTGATATCATAGAATATAGGTCTTTTGCTTTCCGACTTACCTCACGTTTCGTGATTATTTCCAGACTCAATTGTGGTGCCTCAGAGAGCAATGCTTCGTTGTCTTCCATGGCTAATATTCCATTGTGTACATGGACCACTTCTTCTTTATCCATTCACCTGTTGTTGGACATTTTGATTGCTTCACTGTCTTGGCTATTGTGAATAAGGCTGCACTGCAGCTTTTGCGGCCTGTGTCTTCTCGATTCTTTTCTTCTCCGGTGAGCCGTCCAATGGTGCGCCGGCTGGATTGAATGGTACCTCCATTTTTACTTTTCAACACAGCTCCTTTCTGTTCTAATTATTGGCTGTTACCCCTTTACGTCTCACCAGCAGGTAGAGGGTACACAGTTCTGTAAAACCCCTTCAGCATTTATTGTTTGTAGACTTTTTGCTGATGGTCAGTCGACTGGTGTAAGTTGAAACTTTTTGTAGATTAGATTGCATGCATCTAACACTCCCTGAGGTTGAGCTTTTATCCATTTTCCTTTTTTTTAAAAAGAGTGTGAGTAAAACTTAACTCTTCATAATCTCTTCTTGAAACATTTGCCTGTTTTGAATTTGTTTGTCCATTCCCTACTTCAGCACCAATTTTTAGGGCAAGTGTCCTTTACAGCCCTGAGTCCTTGTGAATGTTAAGTGACCATTAGCTGTGAGTTTAAAGCTGCTCTTGCAGGAAACGGCCACAAGGTGGCAGCATTTCTCCTTTACCAATTTCGTTTACTAGGGAAACAGAGCCTTAATGGAAGTGGTGTTCTAGGTTGTATATTAGAATGGAATATGCCAGGAAAAAGCCCTTTACGTTTATGTCTCATTACTTCTTGTTCATATTTGTAATTTACTTTTTATTTTTTATCCCAGCAAATTTGATTACAATGGTTTGTTTGCTCTAGGTGTGCAAGATGTGGCTCTTTCACACATATACGTGTATCTATTCTTCCTCGCATCCTTTTCCCATGTAGGTGATGGCACAATGTTGAGCAGTCTCTCTCTTGGTCTTCCGTACGTCTTTGGTGGTTATATATTTCACATGGTTTGTATATCTTTGTTAACCCCAATATGGTAATGTAACCAATCCTCAGCCCTTTCTATTTGGTGAACCATAAGTTTTTTTAATGAATCTGTGATTGCCTTTCTCTGTGGAAATATCTTCATTGGTATCAATTTTTAAGTAACTCCAAAAAGTGATATGATAGGATATGTGTCTTTTGCTTTCTCACTGACTACAGGTGGCGTGATTACGTCTAGACTCATCTATGGTGCTGCAAATGGCATTGTTTCATTTTTTTCACTAGCGAATATTCCATCTGTACATGGAGGAGTTCTTCTGTGTCCACCCATCTGTTGGTGGACTTTTTGGTTCCTTCCATATCTTGGCTATTGTAATACTGTGCAATGCAGATTTGCCTGCCTGTGTCTTTCCAATTCTCTCTTCTTAGATTATAGGTCGAGGAGTGGGCCTGCTGGATCATATGGTAGCTCAATGTTGACCTTTTTAATGCACCTCCATTCTGTTCTATTTCGTGGCCCTTTCCAAGTTACGTCCCCCTTGAAGTTGAGGGTATGCATTTCTCTACAACACCTTCAGCATTTATTGTTTGTAGTTTTCTTGCTGATGGTTATTCTGACAAGTGTGATCTGATACCTCTTTGTGGTTGAATTCGCACGTGCCTCATAATCCATTGAAATTGAGCTTGAAGGCAAGTCCTTTTTATTTTTCAAGCTGTGATTACCCCTTAGTTCTTCAAAGTGTTCTCTTAAAGTATGTGTCACATTTTGAAATGTTTTGGCCATTACCTCCCTCAAGACATTTTGAGGGCAGGTTTCATTTACAGTCCTGCATTACTTCTTCCTATGAAATGACCATTAGCACAGGCTTTAAAGCTGGTTTTGCAGGTAACTGCCATAGGGTGGCAGCCTTTCTATGTTCCCCACCCTTGTAACTAGGGGAAAGCCCTTGCGGCCTGTGGTGTTTCTTGGTTATAAATTAGAGTGGAGTGTGCCTGGACAAACCCATACAAGCTGATGTCTCTTTACATTTGTTGGATTTTTAAATTTAATTTTTATTTTTTATTGGAGTAATTTTCCACTGTGTACGTGGACCACTTCTACTTTGTGCATTCCTCAGTTGATGGACATTTTCAATGCTTCCAAGTGTTGGCTATGGTAAATATTGTTGGAGTGCAGGATTGCCAGCCTGTGACTTTTTGATTCTCATTTTCTCAGGTGATAGGCCCAGCACTGGGTGTGATTGATTGACTGGTAGCACCGTTTTTCCCTTTTCAAAGCACCTTCTTTTTGTTTTCATTAGTGGCTCTTACCACGTCCCCTTTAGAATCGAGGGTACACATTTCTCCACAATCGCTTCAGCATTTATTGTTTGCAGCATTTATGCTAATGGCCCTTCTGGCTGCTGTGAGCTGATAGGTTTTTATGATTTGGGTTTGCATGTCTCTGAAAATTCGTAAAACTCATCCTATTTCTCCGCCGTTTTCTTTTCTGTTAAAAAAAGGAAACAATTGGTAGTACAATATAACTCTTGAAATTGTCTTCTTGGAAGGTTGCCCTCTGTTTAATTTTTTGATCAATTTTCCACCCCAGAATTTTTTTAGAGAGCAGGTGTCATTTCCCGAACTGCAAGTTTGGTGAATATTTAGTGACCTTTAGCAATGGGTTTAAAGGTGATGTTGTGGGAAGTGGCCTCAAGCAGGCAGCATTTCTCCATTCCCAAATCTGGGTACTAGGGCAGCAGAGCCTTTCTGGAAGTCGTGTTCCTAGGTTGTAAATTACACTGGAATATGCATGGAGAAACCCCCATTAGTTTATGTCTCATTACTTCTTCTTGGTTTTAAAAACTTTTTAATTGGGGTAAAGCTTAGAATATTGTTTGTCCTAGGTGTACACAATCTGGTTCATTTGTACATTATATATGTCTATTCAAGTACAGATCCTCTTCCCATGTAAAATGTTACAGAGGGTTCCGCAGACCTCCCTTGCTATATGGTCGGTCTTTTTGAGATATGTATAAAATATGTGTTTGTATACATATAGTAACACTAATCTTAATTTATCCATTCCCCCCTCCTTTCCTTTTAGATGAGCATAGTTTGTTTTCTAAGTCTGTGAGTGTCTTTCTCTGAGGAAATATGTTCATTTGTGTCAGTTATTAGATAACGCCTATAAGTGATATCATAGAATATAGGTCTTTTGCTTTCCGACTTACCTCACGTTTCGTGATTATTTCCAGACTCATTTGTGGTGCCTCAGAGAGCAATGCTTCATTGTCTTCCATGGCTAATATTCCATTGTGTACATGGACCACTTCTTCTTTATCCATTCACCTCTTGTTGGACATTTTGATTGCTTCACTGTCTTGGCTATTGTGAATAAGGCTGCACTGCAGCTTTTGCGGCCTGTGTCTTCTCGATGCTTTTCTTCTCCGGTGAGACGTCCAATGGTGCGCCGGCTGGATTGAATGGTACCTCCATTTTTACTTTTCAACACAGCTCCTTTCTGTTCTAATTATTGGCTGTTACCCCTTTACGTCTCACCAGCAGGTAGAGGGTACACAGTTCTGTAAAACCCCTTCAGCATTTATTGTTTGTAGACTTTTTGCTGATGGTCAGTCGACTGGTGTAAGTTGAAACTTTTTGTAGATTAGATTGCATGCGTCTAACACTCCCTGAGGTTGAGCTTTTATCCATTTTCCTTTTTTTTTTAAAAGAGTGTGAGTAAAACTTAACTCTTCATAATCTCTTCTTGAAACATTTGCCTGTTTTGAATTTGTTTGTCCATTCCCTACTTCAGCACCAATTTTTAGGGCAAGTGTCCTTTACAGCCCTGAGTCCTTGTGAATGTTAAGTGACCATTAGCTGTGAGTTTAAAGCTGCTCTTTCAGGAAACGGCCACAAGGTGGCAGCATTTCTCCTTTACCAATTTTGTTTACTAGGGAAACAGAGCCTTAATGGAAGTGGTGTCCTAGGTTGTATATTAGACTGGAATATGCCAGGAAAAAGCCCTTTAAGTTTATGTCTCATTACTTCTTGCTCATATTTGTAATTTACTTTTTATTTTTTATCCCAGCAAATTTGATTACAATGGTTTGTTTGCTCTAGGTGTGCAAGATGTGGTTCTTTCACACATATACGTGTATCTATTCTTCCTCGCATCCTTTTCCCATGTAGGTGATGGCACAATGTTGAGCAGTCTCTCTCTTGGTCTTCCGTACGTCTTTGGTGGTTATATATTTCACATGGTTTGTATATCTTTGTTAACCCCAATATGGTAATGTAACCAATCCTCAGCCCTTTCTATTTGGTGAACCATAAGTTTTTTTAATGAATCTGTGATTGCCTTTCTCTGTGGAAATATCTTCATTGGTATCAATTTTTAAGTAACTCCAAAAAGTGATATGATAGGATATGTGTCTTTTGCTTTCTCACTGACTACAGGTGGCGTGATTACGTCTAGACTCATCTATGATGCTGCAAATGGCAGTGTTTCATTTTTTTCACTAGCGAATATTCCATCTGTACATGGAGGAGTTCTTCTGTGTCCACCCATCTGTTGGTGGACTTTTTGGTTCCTTCCATATCTTGGCTATTGTAATACTGTGCAATGCAGATTTGCCTGCCTGTGTCTTTCCAATTCTCTCTTCTTAGATTATAGGTCGAGGAGTGGGCCTGCTGGATCATGTGGTAGCTCAATGTTGACCTTTTTAATGCACCTCCATTCTGTTGTATTTCGTGGCCCTTTCCAAGTTACGTCCCCCTTGAAGTTGAGGGTATGCATTTCTCTACAACACCTTCAGCATTTATTGTTTGTAGTTTTCTTGCTGATGGTTATTCTGACAAGTGTGATCTGATAACTCTTTGTGGTTGAATTCGCACGTGCCTCATAATCCTTTGAAATTGAGCTTGAAGGCAAGTCCTTTTTATTTTGCAAGCTGTGATTACCCCTTAGTTCTTCAAAGTGTTCTCTTAAAGTATGTGTCACATTTTGAAATGTTTTGGCCATGACCTCCCTCAAGACATTTTGAGGGCAGGTTTCATTTACAGTCCTGCATTACTTCTTCCTATGAAATGACCATTAGCACAGGCTTTAAAGCTGGTTTTGCAGGTAACTGCCATAGGGCGGCAGCCTTTGTATATTCCCCACCCTGGTAACTAGGGAAAAGCCCTTGCGGTCTGTGGTGTTTCTCAGTTATAAATTAGAGTGGACTGTGCCTGGACAAACCCACACAAGCTGATGTCTCCTTACTTTTTTTGGATTTTTAAATGTAATTTTTATTTTTTATTGGAGTAATTTTCCACTGTGTACGTGGACCACTTCTACTTTGTGCATTCCTCAGTTGATGGACATTTTCAATGCTTCCAAGTGTTGGCTATGGTAAATATTGTTGGAGTGCAGGATTGCCAGCCTGTGACTTTTTGATTCTCATTTTCTCAGGTGATAGGCCCAGCACTGGGTGTGATTGACTGACTGGTAGCACTGTTTTTCCCTTTTCAAAGCACCTTCTTTTTGTTTTCATTAGTGGCACTTACCACGTCCCCTTTAGAATCGAGGGTACACATTTCTCCACAATCGCTTCAGCATTTATTGTTTGCAGCATTTATGCTAATGGCCCTTCTGGCTGCTGTGAGCTGCTAGGTTTTTATAATTTCGGTTTGCATGTCTCTAAAAATTCGTAAAACTCATCATATTTCTCCGCCGTTTTCTTTTCTGTTAAAAAAAGGAAACAATTGGTAGTACAATATAACTCTTGAAATTGTCTTCTTGGAAGGTTGCCCTCTGTTTAATTTTTTGGTCAATTTTCCACCCCAGAATTTTTTTAGAGAGCAGGTGTCATTTCCCGAACTGCAAGTTTGGTGAATATTTAGTGACCTTTAGCAATGGGTTTAAAGGTGATGTTGTGGGAAGTGGCCTCAAGCAGGCAGCATTTCTCCATTCCCAAATCTGGGTACTAGGGCAGCAGAGCCTTTCTGGAAGTCGTGTTCCTAGGTTGTAAATTACACTGGAATATGCATGGAGAAACCCCCATTAGTTTATGTCTCATTACTTCTTCTTGGTTTTAAAAACTTTTTAATTGGGGTAAAGCTTAGAATATTGTTTGTCCTAGGTGTACACAATCTGGTTCATTTGTACATTATATATGTCTATTCAAGTACAGATCCTCTTCCCATGTAAAATGTTACAGAGGGTTCCGCAGACCTCCCTTGCTATATGGTCGGTCTTTTTGAGATATGTATAAAATATGTGTTTGTATACATATAGTAACACTAATCTTAATTTATCCATTCCCCCCTCCTTTCCTTTTAGATGAGCATAGTTTGTTTTCTAAGTCTGTGAGTGTCTTTCTCTGAGGAAATATGTTCATTTGTGTCAGTTATTAGATAACGCCTATAAGTGATATCATAGAATATAGGTCTTTTGCTTTCCGACTTACCTCACGTTTCGTGATTATTTCCAGACTCAATTGTGGTGCCTCAGAGAGCAATGCTTCGTTGTCTTCCATGGCTAATATTCCATTGTGTACATGGACCACTTCTTCTTTATCCATTCACCTGTTGTTGGACATTTTGATTGCTTCACTGTCTTGGCTATTGTGAATAAGGCTGCACTGCAGCTTTTGCGGCCTGTGTCTTCTCGATTCTTTTCTTCTCCGGTGAGCCGTCCAATGGTGCGCCGGCTGGATTGAATGGTACCTCCATTTTTACTTTTCAACACAGCTCCTTTCTGTTCTAATTATTGGCTGTTACCCCTTTACGTCTCACCAGCAGGTAGAGGGTACACAGTTCTGTAAAACCCCTTCAGCATTTATTGTTTGTAGACTTTTTGCTGATGGTCAGTCGACTGGTGTAAGTTGAAACTTTTTGTAGATTAGATTGCATGCATCTAACACTCCCTGAGGTTGAGCTTTTATCCATTTTCCTTTTTTTTAAAAAGAGTGTGAGTAAAACTTAACTCTTCATAATCTCTTCTTGAAACATTTGCCTGTTTTGAATTTGTTTGTCCATTCCCTACTTCAGCACCAATTTTTAGGGCAAGTGTCCTTTACAGCCCTGAGTCCTTGTGAATGTTAAGTGACCATTAGCTGTGAGTTTAAAGCTGCTCTTGCAGGAAACGGCCACAAGGTGGCAGCATTTCTCCTTTACCAATTTCGTTTACTAGGGAAACAGAGCCTTAATGGAAGTGGTGTTCTAGGTTGTATATTAGACTGGAATATGCCAGGAAAAAGCCCTTTAAGTTTATGTCTCATTACTTCTTGCTCATATTTGTAATTTACTTTTTATTTTTTATCCCAGCAAATTTGATTACAATGGTTTGTTTGCTCTAGGTGTGCAAGATGTGGTTCTTTCACACATATACGTGTATCTATTCTTCCTCGCATCCTTTTCCCATGTAGGTGATGGCACAATGTTGAGCAGTCTCTCTCTTGGTCTTCCGTACGTCTTTGGTGGTTATATATTTCACATGGTTTGTATATCTTTGTTAACCCCAATATGGTAATGTAACCAATCCTCAGCCCTTTCTATTTGGTGAACCATAAGTTTTTTTAATGAATCTGTGATTGCCTTTCTCTGTGGAAATATCTTCATTGGTATCAATTTTTAAGTAACTCCAAAAAGTGATATGATAGGATATGTGTCTTTTGCTTTCTCACTGACTACAGGTGGCGTGATTACGTCTAGACTCATCTATGATGCTGCAAATGGCAGTGTTTCATTTTTTTCACTAGCGAATATTCCATCTGTACATGGAGGAGTTCTTCTGTGTCCACCCATCTGTTGGTGGACTTTTTGGTTCCTTCCATATCTTGGCTATTGTAATACTGTGCAATGCAGATTTGCCTGCCTGTGTCTTTCCAATTCTCTCTTCTTAGATTATAGGTCGAGGAGTGGGCCTGCTGGATCATGTGGTAGCTCAATGTTGACCTTTTTAATGCACCTCCATTCTGTTGTATTTCGTGGCCCTTTCCAAGTTACGTCCCCCTTGAAGTTGAGGGTATGCATTTCTCTACAACACCTTCAGCATTTATTGTTTGTAGTTTTCTTGCTGATGGTTATTCTGACAAGTGTGATCTGATAACTCTTTGTGGTTGAATTCGCACGTGCCTCATAATCCTTTGAAATTGAGCTTGAAGGCAAGTCCTTTTTATTTTGCAAGCTGTGATTACCCCTTAGTTCTTCAAAGTGTTCTCTTAAAGTATGTGTCACATTTTGAAATGTTTTGGCCATGACCTCCCTCAAGACATTTTGAGGGCAGGTTTCATTTACAGTTCTGCATTACTTCTTCCTATGAAATGACCATTAGCACAGGCTTTAAAGCTGGTTTTGCAGGTAACTGCCATAGGGCGGCAGCCTTTGTATATTCCCCACCCTGGTAACTAGGGAAAAGCCCTTGCGGTCTGTGGTGTTTCTCAGTTATAAATTAGAGTGGACTGTGCCTGGACAAACCCACACAAGCTGATGTCTCCTTACTTTTTTTGGATTTTTAAATGTAAATTTTATTTTTTATTGGAGTAATTTTCCACTGTGTACGTGGACCACTTCTACTTTGTGCATTCCTCAGTTGATGGACATTTTCAATGCTTCCAAGTGTTGGCTATGGTAAATATTGTTGGAGTGCAGGATTGCCAGCCTGTGACTTTTTGATTCTCATTTTCTCAGGTGATAGGCCCAGCACTGGGTGTGATTGACTGACTGGTAGCACTGTTTTTCCCTTTTCAAAGCACCTTCTTTTTGTTTTCATTAGTGGCACTTACCACGTCCCCTTTAGAATCGAGGGTACACATTTCTCCACAATCGCTTCAGCATTTATTGTTTGCAGCATTTATGCTAATGGCCCTTCTGGCTGCTGTGAGCTGCTAGGTTTTTATAATTTCGGTTTGCATGTCTCTAAAAATTCGTAAAACTCATCATATTTCTCCGCCGTTTTCTTTTCTGTTAAAAAAAGGAAACAATTGGTAGTACAATATAACTCTTGAAATTGTCTTCTTGGAAGGTTGCCCTCTGTTTAATTTTTTGGTCAATTTTCCACCCCAGAATTTTTTTAGAGAGCAGGTGTCATTTCCCGAACTGCAAGTTTGGTGAATATCTAGTGACCTTTAGCAATGGGTTTAAAGGTGATGTTGTGGGAAGTGGCCTCAAGCAGGCAGCATTTCTCCATTCCCAAATCTGGGTACTAGGGCAGCAGAGCCTTTCTGGAAGTCGTGTTCCTAGGTTGTAAATTACACTGGAATATGCATGGAGAAACCCCCATTAGTTTATGTCTCATTACTTCTTCTTGGTTTTAAAAACTTTTTAATTGGGGTAAAGCTTAGAATATTGTTTGTCCTAGGTGTACACAATCTGGTTCATTTGTACATTATATATGTCTATTCAAGTACAGATCCTCTTCCCATGTAAAATGTTACAGAGGGTTCCGCAGACCTCCCTTGCTATATGGTCGGTCTTTTTGAGATATGTATAAAATATGTGTTTGTATACATATAGTAACACTAATCTTAATTTATCCATTCCCCCCTCCTTTCCTTTTAGATGAGCATAGTTTGTTTTCTAAGTCTGTGAGTGTCTTTCTCTGAGGAAATATGTTCATTTGTGTCAGTTATTAGATAACGCCTATAAGTGATATCATAGAATATAGGTCTTTTGCTTTCCGACTTACCTCACGTTTCGTGATTATTTCCAGACTCAATTGTGGTGCCTCAGAGAGCAATGCTTCGTTGTCTTCCATGGCTAATATTCCATTGTGTACATGGACCACTTCTTCTTTATCCATTCACCTGTTGTTGGACATTTTGATTGCTTCACTGTCTTGGCTATTGTGAATAAGGCTGCACTGCAGCTTTTGCGGCCTGTGTCTTCTCGATTCTTTTCTTCTCCGGTGAGCCGTCCAATGGTGCGCCGGCTGGATTGAATGGTACCTCCATTTTTACTTTTCAACACAGCTCCTTTCTGTTCTAATTATTGGCTGTTACCCCTTTACGTCTCACCAGCAGGTAGAGGGTACACAGTTCTGTAAAACCCCTTCAGCATTTATTGTTTGTAGACTTTTTGCTGATGGTCAGTCGACTGGTGTAAGTTGAAACTTTTTGTAGATTAGATTGCATGCATCTAACACTCCCTGAGGTTGAGCTTTTATCCATTTTCCTTTTTTTTAAAAAGAGTGTGAGTAAAACTTAACTCTTCATAATCTCTTCTTGAAACATTTGCCTGTTTTGAATTTGTTTGTCCATTCCCTACTTCAGCACCAATTTTTAGGGCAAGTGTCCTTTACAGCCCTGAGTCCTTGTGAATGTTAAGTGACCATTAGCTGTGAGTTTAAAGCTGCTCTTGCAGGAAACGGCCACAAGGTGGCAGCATTTCTCCTTTACCAATTTCGTTTACTAGGGAAACAGAGCCTTAATGGAAGTGGTGTTCTAGGTTGTATATTAGACTGGAATATGCCAGGAAAAAGCCCTTTAAGTTTATGTCTCATTACTTCTTGCTCATATTTGTAATTTACTTTTTATTTTTTATCCCAGCAAATTTGATTACAATGGTTTGTTTGCTCTAGGTGTGCAAGATGTGGTTCTTTCACACATATACGTGTATCTATTCTTCCTCGCATCCTTTTCCCATGTAGGTGATGGCACAATGTTGAGCAGTCTCTCTCTTGGTCTTCCGTACGTCTTTGGTGGTTATATATTTCACATGGTTTGTATATCTTTGTTAACCCCAATATGGTAATGTAACCAATCCTCAGCCCTTTCTATTTGGTGAACCATAAGTTTTTTTAATGAATCTGTGATTGCCTTTCTCTGTGGAAATATCTTCATTGGTATCAATTTTTAAGTAACTCCAAAAAGTGATATGATAGGATATGTGTCTTTTGCTTTCTCACTGACTACAGGTGGCGTGATTACGTCTAGACTCATCTATGATGCTGCAAATGGCAGTGTTTCATTTTTTTCACTAGCGAATATTCCATCTGTACATGGAGGAGTTCTTCTGTGTCCACCCATCTGTTGGTGGACTTTTTGGTTCCTTCCATATCTTGGCTATTGTAATACTGTGCAATGCAGATTTGCCTGCCTGTGTCTTTCCAATTCTCTCTTCTTAGATTATAGGTCGAGGAGTGGGCCTGCTGGATCATGTGGTAGCTCAATGTTGACCTTTTTAATGCACCTCCATTCTGTTGTATTTCGTGGCCCTTTCCAAGTTACGTCCCCCTTGAAGTTGAGGGTATGCATTTCTCTACAACACCTTCAGCATTTATTGTTTGTAGTTTTCTTGCTGATGGTTATTCTGACAAGTGTGATCTGATAACTCTTTGTGGTTGAATTCGCACGTGCCTCATAATCCTTTGAAATTGAGCTTGAAGGCAAGTCCTTTTTATTTTGCAAGCTGTGATTACCCCTTAGTTCTTCAAAGTGTTCTCTTAAAGTATGTGTCACATTTTGAAATGTTTTGGCCATGACCTCCCTCAAGACATTTTGAGGGCAGGTTTCATTTACAGTCCTGCATTACTTCTTCCTATGAAATGACCATTAGCACAGGCTTTAAAGCTGGTTTTGCAGGTAACTGCCATAGGGCGGCAGCCTTTGTATATTCCCCACCCTGGTAACTAGGGAAAAGCCCTTGCGGTCTGTGGTGTTTCTCAGTTATAAATTAGAGTGGACTGTGCCTGGACAAACCCACACAAGCTGATGTCTCCTTACTTTTTTTGGATTTTTAAATGTAATTTTTATTTTTTATTGGAGTAATTTTCCACTGTGTACGTGGACCACTTCTACTTTGTGCATTCCTCAGTTGATGGACATTTTCAATGCTTCCAAGTGTTGGCTATGGTAAATATTGTTGGAGTGCAGGATTGCCAGCCTGTGACTTTTTGATTCTCATTTTCTCAGGTGATAGGCCCAGCACTGGGTGTGATTGACTGACTGGTAGCACTGTTTTTCCCTTTTCAAAGCACCTTCTTTTTGTTTTCATTAGTGGCACTTACCACGTCCCCTTTAGAATCGAGGGTACACATTTCTCCACAATCGCTTCAGCATTTATTGTTTGCAGCATTTATGCTAATGGCCCTTCTGGCTGCTGTGAGCTGCTAGGTTTTTATAATTTCGGTTTGCATGTCTCTAAAAATTCGTAAAACTCATCATATTTCTCCGCCGTTTTCTTTTCTGTTAAAAAAAGGAAACAATTGGTAGTACAATATAACTCTTGAAATTGTCTTCTTGGAAGGTTGCCCTCTGTTTAATTTTTTGGTCAATTTTCCACCCCAGAATTTTTTTAGAGAGCAGGTGTCATTTCCCGAACTGCAAGTTTGGTGAATATCTAGTGACCTTTAGCAATGGGTTTAAAGGTGATGTTGTGGGAAGTGGCCTCAAGCAGGCAGCATTTCTCCATTCCCAAATCTGGGTACTAGGGCAGCAGAGCCTTTCTGGAAGTCGTGTTCCTAGGTTGTAAATTACATTGGAATATGCATGGAGAAACCCCCATTAGTTTATGTCTCATTACTTCTTCTTGGTTTTAAAAACTTTTTAATTGGGGTAAAGCTTAGAATATTGTTTGTCCTAGGTGTACACAATCTGGTTCATTTGTACATTATATATGTCTATTCAAGTACAGATCCTCTTCCCATGTAAAATGTTACAGAGGGTTCCGCAGACCTCCCTTGCTATATGGTCGGTCTTTTTGAGATATGTATAAAATATGTGTTTGTATACATATAGTAACACTAATCTTAATTTATCCATTCCCCCCTCCTTTCCTTTTAGATGAGCATAGTTTGTTTTCTAAGTCTGTGAGTGTCTTTCTCTGAGGAAATATGTTCATTTGTGTCAGTTATTAGATAACGCCTATAAGTGATATCATAGAATATAGGTCTTTTGCTTTCCGACTTACCTCACGTTTCGTGATTATTTCCAGACTCAATTGTGGTGCCTCAGAGAGCAATGCTTCGTTGTCTTCCATGGCTAATATTCCATTGTGTACATGGACCACTTCTTCTTTATCCATTCACCTGTTGTTGGACATTTTGATTGCTTCACTGTCTTGGCTATTGTGAATAAGGCTGCACTGCAGCTTTTGCGGCCTGTGTCTTCTCGATTCTTTTCTTCTCCGGTGAGCCGTCCAATGGTGCGCCGGCTGGATTGAATGGTACCTCCATTTTTACTTTTCAACACAGCTCCTTTCTGTTCTAATTATTGGCTGTTACCCCTTTACGTCTCACCAGCAGGTAGAGGGTACACAGTTCTGTAAAACCCCTTCAGCATTTATTGTTTGTAGACTTTTTGCTGATGGTCAGTCGACTGGTGTAAGTTGAAACTTTTTGTAGATTAGATTGCATGCATCTAACACTCCCTGAGGTTGAGCTTTTATCCATTTTCCTTTTTTTTAAAAAGAGTGTGAGTAAAACTTAACTCTTCATAATCTCTTCTTGAAACATTTGCCTGTTTTGAATTTGTTTGTCCATTCCCTACTTCAGCACCAATTTTTAGGGCAAGTGTCCTTTACAGCCCTGAGTCCTTGTGAATGTTAAGTGACCATTAGCTGTGAGTTTAAAGCTGCTCTTGCAGGAAACGGCCACAAGGTGGCAGCATTTCTCCTTTACCAATTTCGTTTACTAGGGAAACAGAGCCTTAATGGAAGTGGTGTTCTAGGTTGTATATTAGAATGGAATATGCCAGGAAAAAGCCCTTTACGTTTATGTCTCATTACTTCTTGTTCATATTTGTAATTTACTTTTTATTTTTTATCCCAGCAAATTTGATTACAATGGTTTGTTTGCTCTAGGTGTGCAAGATGTGGCTCTTTCACACATATACGTGTATCTATTCTTCCTCGCATCCTTTTCCCATGTAGGTGATGGCACAATGTTGAGCAGTCTCTCTCTTGGTCTTCCGTACGTCTTTGGTGGTTATATATTTCACATGGTTTGTATATCTTTGTTAACCCCAATATGGTAATGTAACCAATCCTCAGCCCTTTCTATTTGGTGAACCATAAGTTTTTTTAATGAATCTGTGATTGCCTTTCTCTGTGGAAATATCTTCATTGGTATCAATTTTTAAGTAACTCCAAAAAGTGATATGATAGGATATGTGTCTTTTGCTTTCTCACTGACTACAGGTGGCGTGATTACGTCTAGACTCATCTATGGTGCTGCAAATGGCATTGTTTCATTTTTTTCACTAGCGAATATTCCATCTGTACATGGAGGAGTTCTTCTGTGTCCACCCATCTGTTGGTGGACTTTTTGGTTCCTTCCATATCTTGGCTATTGTAATACTGTGCAATGCAGATTTGCCTGCCTGTGTCTTTCCAATTCTCTCTTCTTAGATTATAGGTCGAGGAGTGGGCCTGCTGGATCATATGGTAGCTCAATGTTGACCTTTTTAATGCACCTCCATTCTGTTCTATTTCGTGGCCCTTTCCAAGTTACGTCCCCCTTGAAGTTGAGGGTATGCATTTCTCTACAACACCTTCAGCATTTATTGTTTGTAGTTTTCTTGCTGATGGTTATTCTGACAAGTGTGATCTGATACCTCTTTGTGGTTGAATTCGCACGTGCCTCATAATCCATTGAAATTGAGCTTGAAGGCAAGTCCTTTTTATTTTTCAAGCTGTGATTACCCCTTAGTTCTTCAAAGTGTTCTCTTAAAGTATGTGTCACATTTTGAAATGTTTTGGCCATTACCTCCCTCAAGACATTTTGAGGGCAGGTTTCATTTACAGTCCTGCATTACTTCTTCCTATGAAATGACCATTAGCACAGGCTTTAAAGCTGGTTTTGCAGGTAACTGCCATAGGGTGGCAGCCTTTCTATGTTCCCCACCCTTGTAACTAGGGGAAAGCCCTTGCGGCCTGTGGTGTTTCTTGGTTATAAATTAGAGTGGAGTGTGCCTGGACAAACCCATACAAGCTGATGTCTCTTTACATTTGTTGGATTTTTAAATTTAATTTTTATTTTTTATTGGAGTAATTTTCCACTGTGTACGTGGACCACTTCTACTTTGTGCATTCCTCAGTTGATGGACATTTTCAATGCTTCCAAGTGTTGGCTATGGTAAATATTGTTGGAGTGCAGGATTGCCAGCCTGTGACTTTTTGATTCTCATTTTCTCAGGTGATAGGCCCAGCACTGGGTGTGATTGATTGACTGGTAGCACCGTTTTTCCCTTTTCAAAGCACCTTCTTTTTGTTTTCATTAGTGGCTCTTACCACGTCCCCTTTAGAATCGAGGGTACACATTTCTCCACAATCGCTTCAGCATTTATTGTTTGCAGCATTTATGCTAATGGCCCTTCTGGCTGCTGTGAGCTGATAGGTTTTTATGATTTGGGTTTGCATGTCTCTGAAAATTCGTAAAACTCATCCTATTTCTCCGCCGTTTTCTTTTCTGTTAAAAAAAGGAAACAATTGGTAGTACAATATAACTCTTGAAATTGTCTTCTTGGAAGGTTGCCCTCTGTTTAATTTTTTGATCAATTTTCCACCCCAGAATTTTTTTAGAGAGCAGGTGTCATTTCCCGAACTGCAAGTTTGGTGAATATTTAGTGACCTTTAGCAATGGGTTTAAAGGTGATGTTGTGGGAAGTGGCCTCAAGCAGGCAGCATTTCTCCATTCCCAAATCTGGGTACTAGGGCAGCAGAGCCTTTCTGGAAGTCGTGTTCCTAGGTTGTAAATTACACTGGAATATGCATGGAGAAACCCCCATTAGTTTATGTCTCATTACTTCTTCTTGGTTTTAAAAACTTTTTAATTGGGGTAAAGCTTAGAATATTGTTTGTCCTAGGTGTACACAATCTGGTTCATTTGTACATTATATATGTCTATTCAAGTACAGATCCTCTTCCCATGTAAAATGTTACAGAGGGTTCCGCAGACCTCCCTTGCTATATGGTCGGTCTTTTTGAGATATGTATAAAATATGTGTTTGTATACATATAGTAACACTAATCTTAATTTATCCATTCCCCCCTCCTTTCCTTTTAGATGAGCATAGTTTGTTTTCTAAGTCTGTGAGTGTCTTTCTCTGAGGAAATATGTTCATTTGTGTCAGTTATTAGATAACGCCTATAAGTGATATCATAGAATATAGGTCTTTTGCTTTCCGACTTACCTCACGTTTCGTGATTATTTCCAGACTCATTTGTGGTGCCTCAGAGAGCAATGCTTCATTGTCTTCCATGGCTAATATTCCATTGTGTACATGGACCACTTCTTCTTTATCCATTCACCTCTTGTTGGACATTTTGATTGCTTCACTGTCTTGGCTATTGTGAATAAGGCTGCACTGCAGCTTTTGCGGCCTGTGTCTTCTCGATGCTTTTCTTCTCCGGTGAGACGTCCAATGGTGCGCCGGCTGGATTGAATGGTACCTCCATTTTTACTTTTCAACACAGCTCCTTTCTGTTCTAATTATTGGCTGTTACCCCTTTACGTCTCACCAGCAGGTAGAGGGTACACAGTTCTGTAAAACCCCTTCAGCATTTATTGTTTGTAGACTTTTTGCTGATGGTCAGTCGACTGGTGTAAGTTGAAACTTTTTGTAGATTAGATTGCATGCGTCTAACACTCCCTGAGGTTGAGCTTTTATCCATTTTCCTTTTTTTTTTAAAAGAGTGTGAGTAAAACTTAACTCTTCATAATCTCTTCTTGAAACATTTGCCTGTTTTGAATTTGTTTGTCCATTCCCTACTTCAGCACCAATTTTTAGGGCAAGTGTCCTTTACAGCCCTGAGTCCTTGTGAATGTTAAGTGACCATTAGCTGTGAGTTTAAAGCTGCTCTTTCAGGAAACGGCCACAAGGTGGCAGCATTTCTCCTTTACCAATTTTGTTTACTAGGGAAACAGAGCCTTAATGGAAGTGGTGTCCTAGGTTGTATATTAGACTGGAATATGCCAGGAAAAAGCCCTTTAAGTTTATGTCTCATTACTTCTTGCTCATATTTGTAATTTACTTTTTATTTTTTATCCCAGCAAATTTGATTACAATGGTTTGTTTGCTCTAGGTGTGCAAGATGTGGTTCTTTCACACATATACGTGTATCTATTCTTCCTCGCATCCTTTTCCCATGTAGGTGATGGCACAATGTTGAGCAGTCTCTCTCTTGGTCTTCCGTACGTCTTTGGTGGTTATATATTTCACATGGTTTGTATATCTTTGTTAACCCCAATATGGTAATGTAACCAATCCTCAGCCCTTTCTATTTGGTGAACCATAAGTTTTTTTAATGAATCTGTGATTGCCTTTCTCTGTGGAAATATCTTCATTGGTATCAATTTTTAAGTAACTCCAAAAAGTGATATGATAGGATATGTGTCTTTTGCTTTCTCACTGACTACAGGTGGCGTGATTACGTCTAGACTCATCTATGATGCTGCAAATGGCAGTGTTTCATTTTTTTCACTAGCGAATATTCCATCTGTACATGGAGGAGTTCTTCTGTGTCCACCCATCTGTTGGTGGACTTTTTGGTTCCTTCCATATCTTGGCTATTGTAATACTGTGCAATGCAGATTTGCCTGCCTGTGTCTTTCCAATTCTCTCTTCTTAGATTATAGGTCGAGGAGTGGGCCTGCTGGATCATGTGGTAGCTCAATGTTGACCTTTTTAATGCACCTCCATTCTGTTGTATTTCGTGGCCCTTTCCAAGTTACGTCCCCCTTGAAGTTGAGGGTATGCATTTCTCTACAACACCTTCAGCATTTATTGTTTGTAGTTTTCTTGCTGATGGTTATTCTGACAAGTGTGATCTGATAACTCTTTGTGGTTGAATTCGCACGTGCCTCATAATCCTTTGAAATTGAGCTTGAAGGCAAGTCCTTTTTATTTTGCAAGCTGTGATTACCCCTTAGTTCTTCAAAGTGTTCTCTTAAAGTATGTGTCACATTTTGAAATGTTTTGGCCATGACCTCCCTCAAGACATTTTGAGGGCAGGTTTCATTTACAGTCCTGCATTACTTCTTCCTATGAAATGACCATTAGCACAGGCTTTAAAGCTGGTTTTGCAGGTAACTGCCATAGGGCGGCAGCCTTTGTATATTCCCCACCCTGGTAACTAGGGAAAAGCCCTTGCGGTCTGTGGTGTTTCTCAGTTATAAATTAGAGTGGACTGTGCCTGGACAAACCCACACAAGCTGATGTCTCCTTACTTTTTTTGGATTTTTAAATGTAATTTTTATTTTTTATTGGAGTAATTTTCCACTGTGTACGTGGACCACTTCTACTTTGTGCATTCCTCAGTTGATGGACATTTTCAATGCTTCCAAGTGTTGGCTATGGTAAATATTGTTGGAGTGCAGGATTGCCAGCCTGTGACTTTTTGATTCTCATTTTCTCAGGTGATAGGCCCAGCACTGGGTGTGATTGACTGACTGGTAGCACTGTTTTTCCCTTTTCAAAGCACCTTCTTTTTGTTTTCATTAGTGGCACTTACCACGTCCCCTTTAGAATCGAGGGTACACATTTCTCCACAATCGCTTCAGCATTTATTGTTTGCAGCATTTATGCTAATGGCCCTTCTGGCTGCTGTGAGCTGCTAGGTTTTTATAATTTCGGTTTGCATGTCTCTAAAAATTCGTAAAACTCATCATATTTCTCCGCCGTTTTCTTTTCTGTTAAAAAAAGGAAACAATTGGTAGTACAATATAACTCTTGAAATTGTCTTCTTGGAAGGTTGCCCTCTGTTTAATTTTTTGGTCAATTTTCCACCCCAGAATTTTTTTAGAGAGCAGGTGTCATTTCCCGAACTGCAAGTTTGGTGAATATTTAGTGACCTTTAGCAATGGGTTTAAAGGTGATGTTGTGGGAAGTGGCCTCAAGCAGGCAGCATTTCTCCATTCCCAAATCTGGGTACTAGGGCAGCAGAGCCTTTCTGGAAGTCGTGTTCCTAGGTTGTAAATTACACTGGAATATGCATGGAGAAACCCCCATTAGTTTATGTCTCATTACTTCTTCTTGGTTTTAAAAACTTTTTAATTGGGGTAAAGATTAGAATATTGTTTGTCCTAGGTGTACACAATCTGGTTCATTTGTACATTATATATGTCTATTCAAGTACAGATCCTCTTCCCATGTAAAATGTTACAGAGGGTTCCACAGACCTCCCTTGCTATATGGTCGGTCTTTTTGAGATATGTATAAAATATGTGTTTGTATACATATAGTAACACTAATCTTAATTTATCCATTCCCCCCTCCTTTCCTTTTAGATGAGCATAGTTTGTTTTCTAAGTCTGTGAGTGTCTTTCTCTGAGGAAATATGTTCATTTGTGTCAGTTATTAGATAACGCCTATAAGTGATATCATAGAATATAGGTCTTTTGCTTTCCGACTTACCTCACGTTTCGTGATTATTTCCAGACTCAATTGTGGTGCCTCAGAGAGCAATGCTTCGTTGTCTTCCATGGCTAATATTCCATTGTGTACATGGACCACTTCTTCTTTATCCATTCACCTGTTGTTGGACATTTTGATTGCTTCACTGTCTTGGCTATTGTGAATAAGGCTGCACTGCAGCTTTTGCGGCCTGTGTCTTCTCGATTCTTTTCTTCTCCGGTGAGCCGTCCAATGGTGCGCCGGCTGGATTGAATGGTACCTCCATTTTTACTTTTCAACACAGCTCCTTTCTGTTCTAATTATTGGCTGTTACCCCTTTACGTCTCACCAGCAGGTAGAGGGTACACAGTTCTGTAAAACCCCTTCAGCATTTATTGTTTGTAGACTTTTTGCTGATGGTCAGTCGACTGGTGTAAGTTGAAACTTTTTGTAGATTAGATTGCATGCATCTAACACTCCCTGAGGTTGAGCTTTTATCCATTTTCCTTTTTTTTAAAAAGAGTGTGAGTAAAACTTAACTCTTCATAATCTCTTCTTGAAACATTTGCCTGTTTTGAATTTGTTTGTCCATTCCCTACTTCAGCACCAATTTTTAGGGCAAGTGTCCTTTACAGCCCTGAGTCCTTGTGAATGTTAAGTGACCATTAGCTGTGAGTTTAAAGCTGCTCTTGCAGGAAACGGCCACAAGGTGGCAGCATTTCTCCTTTACCAATTTCGTTTACTAGGGAAACAGAGCCTTAATGGAAGTGGTGTTCTAGGTTGTATATTAGACTGGAATATGCCAGGAAAAAGCCCTTTAAGTTTATGTCTCATTACTTCTTGCTCATATTTGTAATTTACTTTTTATTTTTTATCCCAGCAAATTTGATTACAATGGTTTGTTTGCTCTAGGTGTGCAAGATGTGGTTCTTTCACACATATACGTGTATCTATTCTTCCTCGCATCCTTTTCCCATGTAGGTGATGGCACAATGTTGAGCAGTCTCTCTCTTGGTCTTCCGTACGTCTTTGGTGGTTATATATTTCACATGGTTTGTATATCTTTGTTAACCCCAATATGGTAATGTAACCAATCCTCAGCCCTTTCTATTTGGTGAACCATAAGTTTTTTTAATGAATCTGTGATTGCCTTTCTCTGTGGAAATATCTTCATTGGTATCAATTTTTAAGTAACTCCAAAAAGTGATATGATAGGATATGTGTCTTTTGCTTTCTCACTGACTACAGGTGGCGTGATTACGTCTAGACTCATCTATGATGCTGCAAATGGCAGTGTTTCATTTTTTTCACTAGCGAATATTCCATCTGTACATGGAGGAGTTCTTCTGTGTCCACCCATCTGTTGGTGGACTTTTTGGTTCCTTCCATATCTTGGCTATTGTAATACTGTGCAATGCAGATTTGCCTGCCTGTGTCTTTCCAATTCTCTCTTCTTAGATTATAGGTCGAGGAGTGGGCCTGCTGGATCATGTGGTAGCTCAATGTTGACCTTTTTAATGCACCTCCATTCTGTTGTATTTCGTGGCCCTTTCCAAGTTACGTCCCCCTTGAAGTTGAGGGTATGCATTTCTCTACAACACCTTCAGCATTTATTGTTTGTAGTTTTCTTGCTGATGGTTATTCTGACAAGTGTGATCTGATAACTCTTTGTGGTTGAATTCGCACGTGCCTCATAATCCTTTGAAATTGAGCTTGAAGGCAAGTCCTTTTTATTTTGCAAGCTGTGATTACCCCTTAGTTCTTCAAAGTGTTCTCTTAAAGTATGTGTCACATTTTGAAATGTTTTGGCCATGACCTCCCTCAAGACATTTTGAGGGCAGGTTTCATTTACAGTTCTGCATTACTTCTTCCTATGAAATGACCATTAGCACAGGCTTTAAAGCTGGTTTTGCAGGTAACTGCCATAGGGCGGCAGCCTTTGTATATTCCCCACCCTGGTAACTAGGGAAAAGCCCTTGCGGTCTGTGGTGTTTCTCAGTTATAAATTAGAGTGGACTGTGCCTGGACAAACCCACACAAGCTGATGTCTCCTTACTTTTTTTGGATTTTTAAATGTAAATTTTATTTTTTATTGGAGTAATTTTCCACTGTGTACGTGGACCACTTCTACTTTGTGCATTCCTCAGTTGATGGACATTTTCAATGCTTCCAAGTGTTGGCTATGGTAAATATTGTTGGAGTGCAGGATTGCCAGCCTGTGACTTTTTGATTCTCATTTTCTCAGGTGATAGGCCCAGCACTGGGTGTGATTGACTGACTGGTAGCACTGTTTTTCCCTTTTCAAAGCACCTTCTTTTTGTTTTCATTAGTGGCACTTACCACGTCCCCTTTAGAATCGAGGGTACACATTTCTCCACAATCGCTTCAGCATTTATTGTTTGCAGCATTTATGCTAATGGCCCTTCTGGCTGCTGTGAGCTGCTAGGTTTTTATAATTTCGGTTTGCATGTCTCTAAAAATTCGTAAAACTCATCATATTTCTCCGCCGTTTTCTTTTCTGTTAAAAAAAGGAAACAATTGGTAGTACAATATAACTCTTGAAATTGTCTTCTTGGAAGGTTGCCCTCTGTTTAATTTTTTGGTCAATTTTCCACCCCAGAATTTTTTTAGAGAGCAGGTGTCATTTCCCGAACTGCAAGTTTGGTGAATATTTAGTGACCTTTAGCAATGGGTTTAAAGGTGATGTTGTGGGAAGTGGCCTCAAGCAGGCAGCATTTCTCCATTCCCAAATCTGGGTACTAGGGCAGCAGAGCCTTTCTGGAAGTCGTGTTCCTAGGTTGTAAATTACACTGGAATATGCATGGAGAAACCCCCATTAGTTTATGTCTCATTACTTCTTCTTGGTTTTAAAAACTTTTTAATTGGGGTAAAGCTTAGAATATTGTTTGTCCTAGGTGTACACAATCTGGTTCATTTGTACATTATATATGTCTATTCAAGTACAGATCCTCTTCCCATGTAAAATGTTACAGAGGGTTCCACAGACCTCCCTTGCTATATGGTCGGTCTTTTTGAGATATGTATAAAATATGTGTTTGTATACATATAGTAACACTAATCTTAATTTATCCATTCCCCCCTCCTTTCCTTTTAGATGAGCATAGTTTGTTTTCTAAGTCTGTGAGTGTCTTTCTCTGAGGAAATATGTTCATTTGTGTCAGTTATTAGATAACGCCTATAAGTGATATCATAGAATATAGGTCTTTTGCTTTCCGACTTACCTCACGTTTCGTGATTATTTCCAGACTCAATTGTGGTGCCTCAGAGAGCAATGCTTCGTTGTCTTCCATGGCTAATATTCCATTGTGTACATGGACCACTTCTTCTTTATCCATTCACCTGTTGTTGGACATTTTGATTGCTTCACTGTCTTGGCTATTGTGAATAAGGCTGCACTGCAGCTTTTGCGGCCTGTGTCTTCTCGATTCTTTTCTTCTCCGGTGAGCCGTCCAATGGTGCGCCGGCTGGATTGAATGGTACCTCCATTTTTACTTTTCAACACAGCTCCTTTCTGTTCTAATTATTGGCTGTTACCCCTTTACGTCTCACCAGCAGGTAGAGGGTACACAGTTCTGTAAAACCCCTTCAGCATTTATTGTTTGTAGACTTTTTGCTGATGGTCAGTCGACTGGTGTAAGTTGAAACTTTTTGTAGATTAGATTGCATGCATCTAACACTCCCTGAGGTTGAGCTTTTATCCATTTTCCTTTTTTTAAAAAGAGTGTGAGTAAAACTTAACTCTTCATAATCTCTTCTTGAAACATTTGCCTGTTTTGAATTTGTTTGTCCATTCCCTACTTCAGCACCAATTTTTAGGGCAAGTGTCCTTTACAGCCCTGAGTCCTTGTGAATGTTAAGTGACCATTAGCTGTGAGTTTAAAGCTGCTCTTGCAGGAAACGGCCACAAGGTGGCAGCATTTCTCCTTTACCAATTTCGTTTACTAGGGAAACAGAGCCTTAATGGAAGTGGTGTTCTAGGTTGTATATTAGAATGGAATATGCCAGGAAAAAGCCCTTTACGTTTATGTCTCATTACTTCTTGTTCATATTTGTAATTTACTTTTTATTTTTTATCCCAGCAAATTTGATTACAATGGTTTGTTTGCTCTAGGTGTGCAAGATGTGGCTCTTTCACACATATACGTGTATCTATTCTTCCTCGCATCCTTTTCCCATGTAGGTGATGGCACAATGTTGAGCAGTCTCTCTCTTGGTCTTCCGTACGTCTTTGGTGGTTATATATTTCACATGGTTTGTATATCTTTGTTAACCCCAATATGGTAATGTAACCAATCCTCATCCCTTTCTATTTGGTGAACCATAAGTTTTTTTAATGAATCTGTGATTGCCTTTCTCTGTGGAAATATCTTCATTGGTATCAATTTTTAAGTAACTCCAAAAAGTGATATGATAGGATATGTGTCTTTTGCTTTCTCACTGACTACAGGTGGCGTGATTACGTCTAGACTCATCTATGGTGCTGCAAATGGCATTGTTTCATTTTTTTCACTAGCGAATATTCCATCTGTACATGGAGGAGTTCTTCTGTGTCCACCCATCTGTTGGTGGACTTTTTGGTTCCTTCCATATCTTGGCTATTGTAATACTGTGCAATGCAGATTTGCCTGCCTGTGTCTTTCCAATTCTCTCTTCTTAGATTATAGGTCGAGGAGTGGGCCTGCTGGATCATATGGTAGCTCAATGTTGACCTTTTTAATGCACCTCCATTCTGTTCTATTTCGTGGCCCTTTCTAAGTTACGTCCCCCTTGAAGTTGAGGGTATGCATTTCTCTACAACACCTTCAGCATTTATTGTTTGTAGTTTTCTTGCTGATGGTTATTCTGACAAGTGTGATCTGATACCTCTTTGTGGTTGAATTCGCACGTGCCTCATAATCCATTGAAATTGAGCTTGAAGGCAAGTCCTTTTTATTTTTCAAGCTGTGATTACCCCTTAGTTCTTCAAAGTGTTCTCTTAAAGTATGTGTCACATTTTGAAATGTTTTGGCCATGACCTCCCTCAAGACATTTTGAGGGCAGGTTTCATTTACAGTCCTGCATTACTTCTTCCTATGAAATGACCATTAGCACAGGCTTTAAAGCTGGTTTTGCAGGTAACTGCCATAGGGTGGCAGCCTTTCTATGTTCCCCACCCTTGTAACTAGGGGAAAGCCCTTGCGGCCTGTGGTGTTTCTTGGTTATAAATTAGAGTGGAGTGTGCCTGGACAAACCCATACAAGCTGATGTCTCTTTACATTTGTTGGATTTTTAAATTTAATTTTTATTTTTTATTGGAGTAATTTTCCACTGTGTACGTGGACCACTTCTACTTTGTGCATTCCTCAGTTGATGGACATTTTCAATGCTTCCAAGTGTTGGCTATGGTAAATATTGTTGGAGTGCAGGATTGCCAGCCTGTGACTTTTTGATTCTCATTTTCTCAGGTGATAGGCCCAGCACTGGGTGTGATTGATTGACTGGTAGCACCGTTTTTCCCTTTTCAAAGCACCTTCTTTTTGTTTTCATTAGTGGCTCTTACCACGTCCCCTTTAGAATCGAGGGTACACATTTCTCCACAATCGCTTCAGCATTTATTGTTTGCAGCATTTATGCTAATGGCCCTTCTGGCTGCTGTGAGCTGATAGGTTTTTATGATTTGGGTTTGCATGTCTCTGAAAATTCGTAAAACTCATCCTATTTCTCCGCCGTTTTCTTTTCTGTTAAAAAAAGGAAACAATTGGTAGTACAATATAACTCTTGAAATTGTCTTCTTGGAAGGTTGCCCTCTGTTTAATTTTTTGATCAATTTTCCACCCCAGAATTTTTTTTGGAGAGCAGGTGTCATTTCCCGAACTGCAAGTTTGGTGAATATTTAGTGACCTTTAGCAATGGGTTTAAAGGTGATGTTGTGGGAAGTGGCCTCAAGCAGGCAGCATTTCTCCATTCCCAAATCTGGGTACTAGGGCAGCAGAGCCTTTCTGGAAGTCGTGTTCCTAGGTTGTAAATTACACTGGAATATGCATGGAGAAACCCCCATTAGTTTATGTCTCATTACTTCTTCTTGGTTTTAAAAACTTTTTAATTGGGGTAAAGCTTAGAATATTGTTTGTCCTAGGTGTACACAATCTGGTTCATTTGTACATTATATATGTCTATTCAAGTACAGATCCTCTTCCCATGTAAAATGTTACAGAGGGTTCCGCAGACCTCCCTTGCTATATGGTCGGTCTTTTTGAGATATGTATAAAATATGTGTTTGTATACATATAGTAACACTAATCTTAATTTATCCATTCCCCCCTCCTTTCCTTTTAGATGAGCATAGTTTGTTTTCTAAGTCTGTGAGTGTCTTTCTCTGAGGAAATATGTTCATTTGTGTCAGTTATTAGATAACGCCTATAAGTGATATCATAGAATATAGGTCTTTTGCTTTCCGACTTACCTCACGTTTCGTGATTATTTCCAGACTCATTTGTGGTGCCTCAGAGAGCAATGCTTCATTGTCTTCCATGGCTAATATTCCATTGTGTACATGGACCACTTCTTCTTTATCCATTCACCTCTTGTTGGACATTTTGATTGCTTCACTGTCTTGGCTATTGTGAATAAGGCTGCACTGCAGCTTTTGCGGCCTGTGTCTTCTCGATGCTTTTCTTCTCCGGTGAGACGTCCAATGGTGCGCCGGCTGGATTGAATGGTACCTCCATTTTTACTTTTCAACACAGCTCCTTTCTGTTCTAATTATTGGCTGTTACCCCTTTACGTCTCACCAGCAGGTAGAGGGTACACAGTTCTGTAAAACCCCTTCAGCATTTATTGTTTGTAGACTTTTTGCTGATGGTCAGTCGACTGGTGTAAGTTGAAACTTTTTGTAGATTAGATTGCATGCGTCTAACACTCCCTGAGGTTGAGCTTTTATCCATTTTCCTTTTTTTTTAAAAGAGTGTGAGTAAAACTTAACTCTTCATAATCTCTTCTTGAAACATTTGCCTGTTTTGAATTTGTTTGTCCATTCCCTACTTCAGCACCAATTTTTAGGGCAAGTGTCCTTTACAGCCCTGAGTCCTTGTGAATGTTAAGTGACCATTAGCTGTGAGTTTAAAGCTGCTCTTGCAGGAAACGGCCACAAGGTGGCAGCATTTCTCCTTTACCAATTTTGTTTACTAGGGAAACAGAGCCTTAATGGAAGTGGTGTCCTAGGTTGTATATTAGACTGGAATATGCCAGGAAAAAGCCCTTTAAGTTTATGTCTCATTACTTCTTGTTCATATTTGTAATTTACTTTTTATTTTTTATCCCAGCAAATTTGATTACAATGGTTTGTTTGCTCTAGGTGTGCAAGATGTGGTTCTTTCACACATATACGTGTATCTATTCTTCCTCGCATCCTTTTCCCATGTAGGTGATGGCACAATGTTGAGCAGTCTCTCTCTTGGTCTTCCGTACGTCTTTGGTGGTTATATATTTCACATGGTTTGTATATCTTTGTTAACCCCAATATGGTAATGTAACCAATCCTCAGCCCTTTCTATTTGGTGAACTATAAGTTTTTTTAATGAATCTGTGATTGCCTTTCTCTGTGGAAATATCTTCATTGGTATCAATTTTTAAGTAACTCCAAAATGTGATATGATAGGATATATGTCTTTTGCTTTCTCACTTACTACAGGTGGTGTGATTACGTCTAGACTCATCTATGATGCTGCAAATGGCAGTGTTTCATTTTTTTCACTAGCGAATATTCCATCTGTACATGGAGGAGTTCTTCTGTGTCCACCCATCTGTTGGTGGACTTTTTGGTTCCTTCCATATCTTGGCTATTGTAATACTGTGCAATGCAGATTTGCCTGCCTGTGTCTTTCCAATTCTCTCTTCTTAGATTATAGGTCGAGGAGTGGGCCTGCTGGATCATATGGTAGCTCAATGTTGACCTTTTTAATGCACCTCCATTCTGTTGTATTTCGTGGCCCTTTCCAAGTTACGTCCCCCTTGAAGTTGAGGGTATGCATTTCTCTACAACACCTTCAGCATTTATTGTTTGTAGTTTTCTTGCTGATGGTTATTCTGACAAGTGTGATCTGATACCTCTTTGTGGTTGAATTCGCACGTGCCTCATAATCCATTGAAATTGAGCTTGAAGGCAAGTCCTTTTTATTTTGCAAGCTGTGATTACCCCTTAGTTCTGCAAAGTGTTCTCTTAAAGTATGTGTCACATTTTGAAATGTTTTGGCCATGACCTCCCTCAAGACATTTTGAGGGCAGGTTTCATTTACAGTCCTGCATTACTTCTTCCTATGAAATGACCATTAGCACAGGCTTTAAAGCTGGTTTTGCAGGTAACTGCCATAGGGCGGCAGCCTTTGTATATTCCCCACCCTGGTAACTAGGGAAAAGTCCTTGCGGTCTGTGGTGTTTCTCAGTTATAAATTAGAGTGGACTGTGCCTGGACAAACCCACACAAGCTGATGTCTCCTTACTTTTTTTGGATTTTTAAATGTAATTTTTATTTTTTATTGGAGTAATTTTCCACTGTGTACGTGGACCACTTCTACTTTGTGCATTCCTCAGTTGATGGACATTTTCAATGCTTCCAAGTGTTGGCTATGGTAAATATTGTTGGAGTGCAGGATTGCCAGCCTGTGACTTTTTGATTCTCATTTTCTCAGGTGATAGGCCCAGCACTGGGTGTGATTGACTGACTGGTAGCACCGTTTTTCCCTTTTCAAAGCACCTTCTTTTTGTTTTCATTAGTGGCACTTACCACGTCCCCTTTAGAATCGAGGGTACACATTTCTCCACAATCGCTTCAGCATTTATTGTTTGCAGCATTTATGCTAATGGCCCTTCTGGCTGCTGTGAGCTGCTAGGTTTTTATAATTTCGGTTTGCATGTCTCTAAAAATTCGTAAAACTCATCATATTTCTCCGCCGTTTTCTTTTCTGTTAAAAAAAGGAAACAATTGGTAGTACAATATAACTCTTGAAATTGTCTTCTTGGAAGGTTGCCCTCTGTTTAATTTTTTGGTCAATTTTCCACCCCAGAATTTTTTTAGAGAGCAGGTGTCATTTCCCGAACTGCAAGTTTGGTGAATATTTAGTGACCTTTAGCAATGGGTTTAAAGGTGATGTTGTGGGAAGTGGCCTCAAGCAGGCAGCATTTCTCCATTCCCAAATCTGGGTACTAGGGCAGCAGAGCCTTTCTGGAAGTCGTGTTCCTAGGTTGTAAATTACACTGGAATATGCATGGAGAAACCACAATTAGTTTATGTCTCATTACTTCTTCTTGGTTTTAAAAACTTTTTAATTGGGGTAAAGCTTAGAATATTGTTTGTCCTAGGTGTACACAATCTGGTTCATTTGTACATTATATATGTCTATTCAAGTACAGATCCTCTTCCCATGTAAAATGTTACAGAGGGTTCCGCAGACCTCCCTTGCTATATGGTCGGTCTTTTTGAGATATGTATAAAATATGTGTTTGTATACATATAGTAACACTAATCTTAATTTATCCATTCCCCCCTCCTTTCCTTTTAGATGAGCATAGTTTGTTTTCTAAGTCTGTGAGTGTCTTTCTCTGAGGAAATATGTTCATTTGTGTCAGTTATTAGATAACGCCTATAAGTGATATCATAGAATATAGGTCTTTTGCTTTCCGACTTACCTCACGTTTCGTGATTATTTCCAGACTCAATTGTGGTGCCTCAGAGAGCAATGCTTCGTTGTCTTCCATGGCTAATATTCCATTGTGTACATGGACCACTTCTTCTTTATCCATTCACCTGTTGTTGGACATTTTGATTGCTTCACTGTCTTGGCTATTGTGAATAAGGCTGCACTGCAGCTTTTGCGGCCTGTGTCTTCTCGATTCTTTTCTTCTCCGGTGAGCCGTCCAATGGTGCGCCGGCTGGATTGAATGGTACCTCCATTTTTACTTTTCAACACAGCTCCTTTCTGTTCTAATTATTGGCTGTTACCCCTTTACGTCTCACCAGCAGGTAGAGGGTACACAGTTCTGTAAAACCCCTTCAGCATTTATTGTTTGTAGACTTTTTGCTGATGGTCAGTCGACTGGTGTAAGTTGAAACTTTTTGTAGATTAGATTGCATGCGTCTAACACTCCCTGAGGTTGAGCTTTTATCCATTTTCCTTTTTTTTTTAAAGAGTGTGAGTAAAACTTAACTCTTCATAATCTCTTCTTGAAACATTTGCCTGTTTTGAATTTGTTTGTCCATTCCCTACTTCAGCACCAATTTTTAGGGCAAGTGTCCTTTACAGCCCTGAGTCCTTGTGAATGTTAAGTGACCATTAGCTGTGAGTTTAAAGCTGCTCTTGCAGGAAACGGCCACAATGTGGCAGCATTTCTCCTTTACCAATTTCGTTTACTAGGGAAACAGAGCCTTAATGGAAGTGGTGTTCTAGGTTGTATATTAGAATGGAATATGCCAGGAAAAAGCCCTTTAAGTTTATGTCTCATTACTTCTTGTTCATATTTGTAATTTACTTTTTATTTTTTATCCCAGCAAATTTGATTACAATGGTTTGTTTGCTCTAGGTGTGCAAGATGTGGTTCTTTCACACATATACGTGTATCTATTCTTCCTCGCATCCTTTTCCCATGTAGGTGATGGCACAATGTTGAGCAGTCTCTCTCCTGGTCTTCCGTACGTCTTTGGTGGTTATATATTTCACATGGTTTGTATATCTTTGTTAACCCCAATATGGTAATGTAACCAATCCTCATCCCTTTCTATTTGGTGAACCATAAGTTTTTTTAATGAATCTGTGATTGCCTTTCTCTGTGGAAATATCTTCATTGGTATCAATTTTTAAGTAACTCCAAAAAGTGATATGATAGGATATGTGTCTTTTGCTTTCTCACTGACTACAGGTGGCGTGATTACGTCTAGACTCATCTATGGTGCTGCAAATGGTATTGTTTCATTTTTTTCACTAGCGAATATTCCATCTGTACATTGAGGAGTTCTTCTGTGTCCACCCATCTGTTGGTGGACTTTTTGGTTCCTTCCATATCTTGGCTATTGTAATACTGTGCAATGCAGATTTGCCTGCCTGTGTCTTTCCAATTCTCTCTTCTTAGATTATAGGTCGAGGAGTGGGCCTGCTGGATCATGTGGTAGCTCAATGTTGACCTTTTTAATGCACCTCCATTCTGTTCTATTTGTTGGCCCTTTCCAAGTTACGTCCCCCTTGAAGTTGAGGGTATGCATTTCTCTACAACACCTTCAGCATTTATTGTTTGTAGTTTTCTTGCTGATGGTTATTCTGACAAGTGTGATCTGATACCTCTTTGTGGTTGAATTCGCACGTGCCTCATAATCCATTGAAATTGAGCTTGAAGGCAACTCCTTTTTATTTTGCAAGCTGTGATTACCCCTTAGTTCTTCAAAGTGTTCTCTTAAAGTATGTGTCACATTTTGATATGTTTTGGCCATGACCTCCCTCAAGACATTTTGAGGGCAGGTTTCATTTACAGTCCTGCATTACTTCTTCCTATGAAATGACCATTAGCACAGGCTTTAAAGCTGGTTTTGCAGGTAACTGCCATAGGGCGGCAGCCTTTCTATATTCCCCACCCTGGTAACTAGGGAAAAGCCCTTGCGGTCTGTGGTGTTTCTCAGTTATAAATTAGAGTGGAGTGTGCCTGGACAAACCCACACAAGCTGATGTCTCCTTACTTTTTTTGGATTTTTAAATGTAATTTTTATTTTTTATTGGAGTAATTTTCCACTGTGTACGTGGACCACTTCTACTTTGTGCATTCCTCAGTTGATGGACATTTTCAATGCTTCCAAGTGTTGGCTATGGTAAATATTGTTGGAGTGCAGGATTGCCAGCCTGTGACTTTTTGATTCTCATTTTCTCAGGTGATAGGCCCAGCACTGGGTGTGATTGACTGACTGGTAGCACCGTTTTTCCCTTTTCAAAGCACCTTCTTTTTGTTTTCATTAGTGGCACTTACCACGTCCCCTTTAGAATCGAGGGTACACATTTCTCCACAATCGCTTCAGCATTTATTGTTTGCAGCATTTATGCTAATGGCCCTTCTGGCTGCTGTGAGCTGCTAGGTTTTTATAATTTCGGTTTGCATGTCTCTAAAAATTCGTAAAACTCATCATATTTCTCCGCCGTTTTCTTTTCTGTTAAAAAAAGGAAACAATTGGTAGTACAATATAACTCTTGAAATTGTCTTCTTGGAAGGTTGCCCTCTGTTTAATTTTTTGGTCAATTTTCCACCCCAGAATTTTTTTAGAGAGCAGGTGTCATTTCCCGAACTGCAAGTTTGGTGAATATTTAGTGACCTTTAGCAATGGGTTTAAAGGTGATGTTGTGGGAAGTGGCCTCAAGCAGGCAGCATTTCTCCATTCCCAAATCTGGGTACTAGGGCAGCAGAGCCTTTCTGGAAGTCGTGTTCCTAGGTTGTAAATTACACTGGAATATGCACGGAGAAACCCCCATTAGTTTATGTCTCATTACTTCTTCTTGGTTTTAAAAACTTTTTAATTGGGGTAAAGCTTAGAATATTGTTTGTCCTAGGTGTACACAATCTGGTTCATTTGTACATTATATATGTCTATTCAAGTACAGATCCTCTTCCCATGTAAAATGTTACAGAGGGTTCCGCAGACCTCCCTTGCTATATGGTCGGTCTTTTTGAGATATGTATAAAATATGTGTTTGTATACATATAGTAACACTAATCTTAATTTATCCATTCCCCCCTCCTTTCCTTTTAGATGAGCATAGTTTGTTTTCTAAGTCTGTGAGTGTCTTTCTCTGAGGAAATATGTTCATTTGTGTCAGTTATTAGATAACGCCTATAAGTGATATCATAGAATATAGGTCTTTTGCTTTCCGACTTACCTCACGTTTCGTGATTATTTCCAGACTCAATTGTGGTGCCTCAGAGAGCAATGCTTCGTTGTCTTCCATGGCTAATATTCCATTGTGTACATGGACCACTTCTTCTTTATCCATTCACCTGTTGTTGGACATTTTGATTGCTTCACTGTCTTGGCTATTGTGAATAAGGCTGCACTGCAGCTTTTGCGGCCTGTGTCTTCTCGATTCTTTTCTTCTCCGGTGAGCCGTCCAATGGTGCGCCGGCTGGATTGAATGGTACCTCCATTTTTACTTTTCAACACAGCTCCTTTCTATTCTAATTATTGGCTGTTACTCCTTTACGTCTAACCAGCAGGTAGAGGGTACACAGTTCTGTAAAACCCCTTCAGCATTTATTGTTTGTAGACTTTTTGCTGATGGTCAGTCGACTGGTGTAAGTTGAAACTTTTTGTAGATTAGATTGCATGCGTCTAACACTCCCTGAGGTTGAGCTTTTATCCATTTTCCTTTTTTTTTAAAGAGTGTGAGTAAAACTTAACTCTTCATAATCTCTTCTTGAAACATTTGCCTGTTTTGAATTTGTTTGTCCATTCCCTACTTCAGCACCAATTTTTAGGGCAAGTGTCCTTTACAGCCCTGAGTCCTTGTGAATGTTAAGTGACCATTAGCTGTGAGTTTAAAGCTGCTCTTGCAGGAAACGGCCACAAGGTGGCAGCATTTCTCCTTTACCAATTTCGTTTACTAGGGAAACAGAGCCTTAATGGAAGTGGTGTTCTAGGTTGTATATTAGAATGGAATATGCCAGGAAAAAGCCCTTTAAGTTTATGTCTCATTACTTCTTGTTCATATTTGTAATTTACTTTTTATTTTTTATCCCAGCAAATTTGATTACAATGGTTTGTTTGCTCTAGGTGTGCAAGATGTGGTTCTTTCACACATATACGTGTATCTATTCTTCCTCGCATCCTTTTCCCATGTAGGTGATGGCACAATGTTGAGCAGTCTCTCTCCTGGTCTTCCGTACGTCTTTGGTGGTTATATATTTCACATGGTTTGTATATCTTTGTTAACCCCAATATGGTAATGTAACCAATCCTCAGCCCTTTCTATTTGGTGAACCATAAGTTTTTTTAATGAATCTGTGATTGCCTTTCTCTGTGGAAATATCTTCATTGGTATCAATTGTTAAGTAACTCCAAAAAGTGATATGATAGGATATGTGTCTTTTGCTTTCTCACTGACTACAGGTGGCGTGATTACGTCTAGACTCATCTATGGTGCTGCAAATGGCATTGTTTCATTTTTTTCACTAGCGAATATTCCATCTGTACATGGAGGAGTTCTTCTGTGTCCACCCATCTGTTGGTGGACTTTTTGGTTCCTTCCATATCTTGGCTATTGTAATACTGTGCAATGCAGATTTGCCTGCCTGTGTCTTTCCAATTCTCTCTTCTTAGATTATAGGTCGAGGAGTGGGCCTGCTGGATCATATGGTAGCTCAATGTTGACCTTTTTAATGCACCTCCATTCTGTTCTATCTGTTGGCCCTTTCCAAGTTACGTCCCCCTTGAAGTTGAGGGTATGCATTTCTCTACAACACCTTCAGCATTTATTGTTTGTAGTTTTCTTGCTGATGGTTATTCTGACAAGTGTGATCTGATACCTCTTTGTGGTTGAATTCGCACGTGCCTCATAATCCATTGAAATTGAGCTTGAAGGCAACTCCTTTTTATTTTGCAAGCTGTGATTACCCCTTAGTTCTTCAAAGTGTTCTCTTAAAGTATGTGTCACATTTTGATATGTTTTGGCCATGACCTCCCTCAAGACATTTTGAGGGCAGGTTTCATTTACAGTCCTGCATTACTTCTTCCTATGAAATGACCATTAGCACAGGCTTTAAAGCTGGTTTTGCAGGTAACTGCCATAGGGCGGCAGCCTTTCTATATTCCCCACCCTGGTAACTAGGGAAAAGCCCTTGCGGTCTGTGGTGTTTCTCAGTTATAAATTAGAGTGGAGTGTGCCTGGACAAACCCACACAAGCTGATGTCTCCTTACTTTTTTTGGATTTTTAAATGTAATTTTTATTTTTTATTGGAGTAATTTTCCACTGTGTACGTGGACCACTTCTACTTTGTGCATTCCTCAGTTGATGGACATTTTCAATGCTTCCAAGTGTTGGCTATGGTAAATATTGTTGGAGTGCAGGATTGCCAGCCTGTGACTTTTTGATTCTCATTTTCTCAGGTGATAGGCCCAGCACTGGGTGTGATTGACTGACTGGTAGCACCGTTTTTCCCTTTTCAAAGCACCTTCTTTTTGTTTTCATTAGTGGCACTTACCACGTCCCCTTTAGAATCGAGGGTACACATTTCTCCACAATCGCTTCAGCATTTATTGTTTGCAGCATTTATGCTAATGGCCCTTCTGGCTGCTGTGAGCTGCTAGGTTTTTATAATTTCGGTTTGCATGTCTCTGAAAATTCGTAAAACTCATCATATTTCTCCGCCGTTTTCTTTTCTGTTAAAAAAAGGAAACAATTGGTAGTACAATATAACTCTTGAAATTGTCTTCTTGGAAGGTTGCCCTCTGTTTAATTTTTTGGTCAATTTTCCACCCCAGAATTTTTTTAGAGAGCAGGTGTCATTTCCCGAACTGCAAGTTTGGTGAATATTTAGTGACCTTTAGCAATGGGTTTAAAGGTGATGTTGTGGGAAGTGGCCTCAAGCAGGCAGCATTTCTCCATTCCCAAATCTGGGTACTAGGGCAGCAGAGCCTTTCTGGAAGTCGTGTTCCTAGGTTGTAAATTACACTGGAATATGCATGGAGAAACCACAATTAGTTTATGTCTCATTACTTCTTCTTGGTTTTAAAAACTTTTTAATTGGGGTAAAGCTTAGAATATTGTTTGTCCTAGGTGTACACAATCTGGTTCATTTGTACATTATATATGTCTATTCAAGTACAGATCCTCTTCCCATGTAAAATGTTACAGAGGGTTCCGCAGACCTCCCTTGCTATATGGTCGGTCTTTTTGAGATATGTATAAAATATGTGTTTGTATACATATAGTAACACTAATCTTAATTTATCCATTCCCCCCTCCTTTCCTTTTAGATGAGCATAGTTTGTTTTCTAAGTCTGTGAGTGTCTTTCTCTGAGGAAATATGTTCATTTGTGTCAGTTATTAGATAACGCCTATAAGTGATATAATACAATATAGGTCTTTTGCTTTCTGACTTACCTCATGTTTCGTGATTATTTCCAGACTCATTTGTGGTGGCTCAGAGAGCAATGCTTCGTTGTCTTCCATGGCTAATATTCCATTGTGTACATGGACCACTTCTTCTTTATCCATTCACCTGTTGTTGGACATTTTGATTGCTTCACTGTCTTGGCTATTGTGAATAAGGCTGCACTGCAGCTTTTGCGGCCTGTGTCTTCTCGATTCTTTTCTTCTCCGGTGAGCCGTCCAATGGTGCGCCGGCTGGATTGAATGGTACCTCCATTTTTACTTTTCAACACAGCTCCTTTCTGTTCTAATTATTGGCTGTTACCCCTTTACGTCTCACCAGCAGGTAGAGGGTACACAGTTCTGTAAAACCCCTTCAGCATTTATTGTTTGTAGACTTTTTGCTGATGGTCAGTCGACTGGTGTAAGTTGAAACTTTTTGTAGATTAGATTGCATGCGTCTAACACTCCCTGAGGTTGAGCTTTTATCCATTTTCCTTTTTTTTTTAAAGAGTGTGAGTAAAACTTAACTCTTCATAATCTCTTCTTGAAACATTTGCCTGTTTTGAATTTGTTTGTCCATTCCCTACTTCAGCACCAATTTTTAGGGCAAGTGTCCTTTACAGCCCTGAGTCCTTGTGAATGTTAAGTGACCATTAGCTGTGAGTTTAAAGCTGCTCTTGCAGGAAACGGCCACAAGGTGGCAGCATTTCTCCTTTACCAATTTCGTTTACTAGGGAAACAGAGCCTTAATGGAAGTGGTGTTCTAGGTTGTATATTAGAATGGAATATGCCAGGAAAAAGCCCTTTAAGTTTATGTCTCATTACTTCTTGTTCATATTTGTAATTTACTTTTTATTTTTTATCCCAGCAAATTTGATTACAATGGTTTGTTTGCTCTAGGTGTGCAAGATGTGGTTCTTTCACACATATACGTGTATCTATTCTTCCTCGCATCCTTTTCCCATGTAGGTGATGGCACAATGTTGAGCAGTCTCTCTCCTGGTCTTCCGTACGTCTTTGGTGGTTATATATTTTACATGGTTTGTATATCTTTGTTAACCCCAATATGGTAATGTAACCAATCCTCATCCCTTTCTATTTGGTGAACCATAAGTTTTTTTAATGAATCTTTGATTGCCTTTCTCTGTGGAAATATCTTCATTGGTATCAATTGTTAAGTAACTCCAAAAAGTGATATGATAGGATATGTGTCTTTTGCTTTCTCACTGACTACAGGTGGCGTGATTACGTCTAGACTCATCTATGGTGCTGCAAATGGCATTGTTTCATTTTTTTCACTAGCGAATATTCCATCTGTACATGGAGGAGTTCTTCTGTGTCCACCCATCTGTTGGTGGACTTTTTGGTTCCTTCCATATCTTGGCTATTGTAATACTGTGCAATGCAGATTTGCCTGCCTGTGTCTTTCCAATTCTCTCTTCTTAGATTATAGGTCGAGGAGTGGGCCTGCTGGATCATATGGTAGCTCAATGTTGACCTTTTTAATGCACCTCCATTCTGTTCTATCTGTTGGCCCTTTCCAAGTTACGTCCCCCTTGAAGTTGAGGGTATGCATTTCTCTACAACACCTTCAGCATTTATTGTTTGTAGTTTTCTTGCTGATGGTTATTCTGACAAGTGTGATCTGATACCTCTTTGTGGTTGAATTCGCACGTGCCTCATAATCCATTGAAATTGAGCTTGAAGGCAACTCCTTTTTATTTTGCAAGCTGTGATTACCCCTTAGTTCTTCAAAGTGTTCTCTTAAAGTATGTGTCACATTTTGATATGTTTTGGCCATGACCTCCCTCAAGACATTTTGAGGGCAGGTTTCATTTACAGTCCTGCATTACTTCTTCCTATGAAATGACCATTAGCACAGGCTTTAAAGCTGGTTTTGCAGGTAACTGCCATAGGGCGGCAGCCTTTCTATATTCCCCACCCTGGTAACTAGGGAAAAGCCCTTGCGGTCTGTGGTGTTTCTCAGTTATAAATTAGAGTGGAGTGTGCCTGGACAAACCCACACAAGCTGATGTCTCCTTACTTTTTTTGGATTTTTAAATGTAATTTTTATTTTTTATTGGAGTAATTTTCCACTGTGTACGTGGACCACTTCTACTTTGTGCATTCCTCAGTTGATGGACATTTTCAATGCTTCCAAGTGTTGGCTATGGTAAATATTGTTGGAGTGCAGGATTGCCAGCCTGTGACTTTTTGATTCTCATTTTCTCAGGTGATAGGCCCAGCACTGGGTGTGATTGACTGACTGGTAGCACCGTTTTTCCCTTTTCAAAGCACCTTCTTTTTGTTTTCATTAGTGGCACTTACCACGTCCCCTTTAGAATCGAGGGTACACATTTCTCCACAATCGCTTCAGCATTTATTGTTTGCAGCATTTATGCTAATGGCCCTTCTGGCTGCTGTGAGCTGCTAGGTTTTTATAATTTCGGTTTGCATGTCTCTGAAAATTCGTAAAACTCATCATATTTCTCCGCCGTTTTCTTTTCTGTTAAAAAAAGGAAACAATTGGTAGTACAATATAACTCTTGAAATTGTCTTCTTGGAAGGTTGCCCTCTGTTTAATTTTTTGGTCAATTTTCCACCCCAGAATTTTTTTAGAGAGCAGGTGTCATTTCCCGAACTGCAAGTTTGGTGAATATTTAGTGACCTTTAGCAATGGGTTTAAAGGTGATGTTGTGGGAAGTGGCCTCAAGCAGGCAGCATTTCTCCATTCCCAAATCTGGGTACTAGGGCAGCAGAGCCTTTCTGGAAGTCGTGTTCCTAGGTTGTAAATTACACTGGAATATGCATGGAGAAACCACAATTAGTTTATGTCTCATTACTTCTTCTTGGTTTTAAAAACTTTTTAATTGGGGTAAAGCTTAGAATATTGTTTGTCCTAGGTGTACACAATCTGGTTCATTTGTACATTATATATGTCTATTCAAGTACAGATCCTCTTCCCATGTAAAATGTTACAGAGGGTTCCGCAGACCTCCCTTGCTATATGGTCGGTCTTTTTGAGATATGTATAAAATATGTGTTTGTATACATATAGTAACACTAATCTTAATTTATCCATTCCCCCCTCCTTTCCTTTTAGATGAGCATAGTTTGTTTTCTAAGTCTGTGAGTGTCTTTCTCTGAGGAAATATGTTCATTTGTGTCAGTTATTAGATAACGCCTATAAGTGATATAATACAATATAGGTCTTTTGCTTTCTGACTTACCTCATGTTTCGTGATTATTTCCAGACTCATTTGTGGTGGCTCAGAGAGCAATGCTTCATTGTCTTCCATGGCTAATATTCCATTGTGTACATGGACCACTTCTTCTTTATCCATTCACCTGTTGTTGGACATTTTGATTGCTTCACTGTCTTGGCTATTGTGAATAAGGCTGCACTGCAGCTTTTGCGGCCTGTGTCTTCTCGATTCTTTTCTTCTCCGGTGAGACGTCCAATGGTGCGCCGGCTGGATTGAATGGTACCTCCATTTTTACTTTTCAACACAGCTCCTTTCTGTTCTAATTATTGGCTGTTACCCCTTTAAGTCTCACCAGCAGGTAGAGGGTACAAGGTTCTGTAAAACCCCTTCAGCATTTATTGTTTTTAGACTTTTTGCTGATGGTCTGTCGACTGGTGTAAGTTGAAACTTTTTGTAGATTAGATTGCATGCGTCTAACACTCCCTGAGGTTGAGCTTTTATCCATTTTCCTTTTTTTTAAAAAGAGTGTGAGTAAAACTTAACTCTTCATAATCTCTTCTTGAAACATTTGCCTGTTTTGAATTTGTTTGTCCATTCCCTACTTCAGCACCAATTTTTAGGGCAAGTGTCCTTTACAGCCCTGAGTCCTCGTGAATGTTAAGTGACCATTAGCTGTGAGTTTAAAGCTGCTCTTGCAGGAAACGGCCACAAGGTGGCAGCATTTCTCCTTTACCAATTTTGTTTACTAGGGAAACAGAGCCTTAATGGAAGTGGTGTTCTAGGTTGTATATTAGAATGGAATATGTCAGGAAAAAGCCCTTTATGTTTATGTCTCATTACTTCTTGTTCATATTTGTAATTTACTTTTTATTTTTTATCCCAGCAAATTTGATTACAATGGTTTGTTTGCTCTAGGTGTGCAAGATGTGGTTCTTTCACACATATACGTGTATCTATTCTTCCTCGCATCCTTTTCCCATGTAGGTGATGGCACAATGTTGAGCAGTCTCTCTCCTGGTCTTCCGTACGTCTTTGGTGGTTATATATTTCACATGGTTTGTATATCTTTGTTAACCCCAATATGGTAATGTAACCAATCCTCATCCCTTTCTATTTGGTGAACCATAAGTTTTTTTAATGAATCTGTGATTGCCTTTCTCTGTGGAAATATCTTCATTGGTATCAATTTTTAAGTAACTCCAAAAAGTGATATGATAGGATATGTGTCTTTTGCTTTCTCACTGACTACAGGTGGCGTGATTACGTCTAGACTCATCTATGGTGCTGCAAATGGCATTGTTTCATTTTTTTCACTAGCGAATATTCCATCTGTACATGGAGGAGTTCTTCTGTGTCCACCCATCTGTTGGTGGACTTTTTGGTTCCTTCCATATCTTGGCTATTGTAATACTGTGCAATGCAGATTTGCCTGCCTGTGTCTTTCCAATTCTCTCTTCTTAGATTATAGGTCGAGGAGTGGGCCTGCTGGATCATATGGTAGCTCAATGTTGACCTTTTTAATGCACCTCCATTCTGTTGTATTTCGTGGCCCTTTCCAAGTTACGTCCCCCTTGAAGTTGAGGGTATGCCTTTCTCTACAACACCTTCAGCATTTATTGTTTGTAGTTTTCTTGCTGATGGTTATTCTGACAAGTGTGATCTGATACCTCTTTGTGGTTGAATTCGCACGTGCCTCATAATCCATTGAAATTGAGCTTGAAGGCAACTCCTTTTTATTTTGCAAGCTGTGATTACCCCTTAGTTCTTCAAAGTGTTCTCTTAAAGTATGTGTCACATTTTGATATGTTTTGGCCATTACCTCCTTCAAGACATTTTGAGGGCAGGTTTCATTTACAGTCCTGCATTACTTCTTCCTATGAAATGACCATTAGCACAGGCTTTAAAGCTGGTTTTGCAGGTAACTGCCAGAGGGCGGCAGCCTTTCTATATTCCCCACCCTGGTAACTAGGGAAAAGCCCTTGCGGTCTGTGGTGTTTCTCAGTTATAAATTAGAGTGGACTGTGCCTGGACAAACCCACACAAGCTGATGTCTCCTTACTTTTTTTGGATTTTTAAATGTAATTTTTATTTTTTATTGGAGTAATTTTCCACTGTGTACGTGGACCACTTCTACTTTGTGCATTCCTCAGTTGATGGACATTTTCAATGCTTCCAAGTGTTGGCTATGGTAAATATTGTTGGAGTGCAGGATTGCCAGCCTGTGACTTTTTGATTCTCATTTTCTCAGGTGATAGGCCCAGCACTGGGTGTGATTGACTGACTGGTAGCACCGTTTTTCCCTTTTCAAAGCACCTTCTTTTTGTTTTCATTAGTGGCTCTTACCACATCCCCTTTAGAATCGAGGGTACACATTTCTCCACAATCGCTTCAGCATTTATTGTTTGCAGCATTTATGCTAATGGCCCTTCTGGCTGCTGTGAGCTGCTAGGTTTTATAATTTCGGTTTGCATGTCTCTAAAAATTCGTAAAACTCATCATATTTCTCCATCGTTTTCTTTTCTGTTAAAAAAAGGAAACAATTGGTAGTACAATAGAACTCTTGAAATTGTCTTCTTGGAAGGTTGCCCTCTGTTTAATTTTTTGGTCAATTTTCCACCCCAGAATTTTTTTAGAGAGCAGGTGTCATTTCCCGAACTGCAAGTTTGGTGAATATTTAGTGACCTTTAGCAATGGGTTTAAAGGTGATGTTGTGGGAAGTGGCCTCAAGCAGGCAGCATTTCTCCATTCCCAAATCTGGGTACTAGGGCAGCAGAGCCTTTCTGGAAGTCGTGTTCCTAGGTTGTAAATTACACTGGAATATGCATGGAGAAACCCCCATTAGTTTATGTCTCATTACTTCTTCTTGGTTTTAAAAACTTTTTAATTGGGGTAAAGATTAGAATATTGTTTGTCCTAGGTGTACACAATCTGGTTCATTTGTACATTATATATGTCTATTCAAGTACAGATCCTCTTCCCATGTAAAATGTTACAGAGGGTTCCGCAGACCTCCCTTGCTATATGGTCGGTCTTTTTGAGATATGTATAAAATATGTGTTTGTATACATATAGTAACACTAATCTTAATTTATCCATTCCCCCCACCTTTCCTTTTAGATGAGCATAGTTTGTTTTCTAAGTCTGTGAGTGTCTTTCTCTGAGGAAATATGTTCATTTGTGTCAGTTATTAGATAACGCCTATAAGTGATATCATAGAATATAGGTCTTTTGCTTTCCGACTTACCTCACGTTTCGTGATTATTTCCAGACTCATTTGTGGTGCCTCAGAGAGCAATGCTTCATTGTCTTCCATGGCTAATATTCCATTGTGTACATGGACCACTTCTTCTTTATCCATTCACCTGTTGTTGGACATTTTGATTGCTTCACTGTCTTGGCTATTGTGAATAAGGCTGCACTGCAGCTTTTGCGGCCTGTGTCTTCTCGATGCTTTTCTTCTCCGGTGAGACGTCCAATGGTGCGCCAGCTGGATTGAATGGTACCTCCATTTTTACTTTTCAACACAGCTCCTTTCTGTTCTAATTATTGGCTGTTACCCCTTTACGTCTCACCAGCAGGTAGAGGGTACACAGTTCTGTAAAACCCCTTCTGCATTTATTGTTTGTAGATTTTTTGCTGATGGTCAGTCGACTGGTGTAAGTTGAAACTTTTTGTAGATTAGATTGCATGAGTCTAACACTCCCTGAGGTTGAGCTTTTATCCATTTTCCTTTTTTTTAAAAAGAGTGTGAGTAAAACTTAACTCCTCATAATCTCTTTTTGAAACATTTGCCTGTTTTGAAATTTTTTGTCCATTCCCTACTTCAGCACCAATTTTTAGGGCAAGTGTCCTTTACAGCCCTGAGTCCTTGTGAATGTTAAGTGACCATTAGCTGTGAGTTTAAAGCTGCTCTTGCAGGAAACGGCCACAAGGTGGCAGCATTTCTCCTTTACCAATTTTGTTTACTAGGGAAACAGAGCCTTAATGGAAGTGGTGTTCTCGGTTGTATATTAGAATGGAATATGCCAGGAAAAAGCCCTTTAAGTTTATGTCTCATTACTTCTTGTTCATATTTATAATTTACTTTTTATTTTTTATCCAAGCAAATTTCATTACAATGGTTTGTTTGTTTTGGTGTGCAAATGTGGTTCATTCACACATATACGTGTATCTATTCTTCCTCACATTCTTTTCCCATGTAGGTTATGGCACAATGTTGAGTAGTGTTCTCCTGGTCTTCCGTATGTCTTTGGTGATTATATATTTCACATGGTTTGTATATCTCTGTTAACCCCAATTTGGTAATGTATCCAATCCTCATCCCTTTCTATTTGGAGAACCATAAGTTTTTTAATGAATCTGTGATTGCCTTTCTCTGTGGAAATATCTTCATTGGTATCAATTTTTAAGTAACTCCAAAAAGTGATATGATAGGATATATGTCTTTTGCTTTCTCACTTACTACAGGTGGTGTGATTACGTCTAGACTCATCTATGGTGCTGCAAATGGCATTGTTTCATTTTTTTCACTAGCGAATATTCCATCTGTACATGGAGGAGTTCTTCTGTGTCCACCCATCTGTTGGTGGACTTTTTGGTTCCTTCCATATCTTGGCTATTGTAATACTGTGCAACGCAGATTTGCCTGCCTGTGTCTTTCCAATTCTCTCTTCTTAGATTATAGGTCGAGGAGTGGGCCTGCTGGATCATATGTTAGCTCAATGTTTACCTTTCTAAGGCACCTCCATTCTGCTCTAGTTCATGGCCCATTCCAACTTACGTCCCCCTTGAAGTTGAGGGTATGTATTTCTCTACAACACCTTCAGCATTTATTGTTTGTAGTTTTCTTGCTGATGGTTATTCTGACAAGTGTGATCTGAAACCTCTTTGTGGTTGAATTCGCACGTGCCTCATAATCCGTTGAAATTGAGCTTGAAGCCATGTCCTTTTTATTTTTCAAGCTGTGATTACCCCTTAGTTCTTCAAAGTGTTCTCTTAAAGTATGTGTCACATTTTGAAATGTTTTGGCCATTACCTCCCTCAAGACATTTTGAGGGCAGGTTTCATTTACAGTTCTGCAGTACGTGTTCCTATGAAAAGACCATTAGCACAGGCTTTAAAGCTGCTTTTGCAGGTAACTGCCAGAGGGCGGCAGCCTTTCTATATTCCCCACCCTGGTAACTAGGGAAAAGCCCTTGCGGTCTGTGGTGTTTCTCAGTTATAAATTAGAGTGGACTGTGCCTGGACAAACCCACACAAGCTGATGTCTCCTTACTTTTTTTGGATTTTTAAATGTAATTTTTATTTTTTATTGGAGTAATTTTCCACTGTGTACGTGGACCACTTCTACTTTGTGCATTCCTCAGTTGATGGACATTTTCAATGCTTCCAAGTGTTGGCTATGGTAAATATTGTTGGAGTGCAGGATTGCCAGCCTGTGACTTTTTGATTCTCATTTACTCAGGTGATAGGCCCAGCAGTGGGTGTGATTGACTGACTGGTAGCACCGTTTTTCTCTTTTAAAAGCACCTTCTTTTTGTTTTCATTAGTGGCACTTACCACGTCCCCTTTAGAATCGAGGGTACACATTTCTCCACAATCGCTTCAGCATTTATTGTTTGCAGCATTTATGCTAATGGCCCTTCTGGCTGCTGTGAGCTGCTAGGTTTTTATAATTCCAGTTTGCATGTCTCTAAAAATTCGTAAAACTCATCATATTTCTCCGCCGTTTTCTTTTCTGTTAAAAAAAGGAAACAATTGGTAGTACAATATAACTCTTGAAATTGTCTTCTTGGAAGGTTGCCCTCTGTTTAATTTTTTGATCAATTTTCCACCCCAGAATTTTTTTAGAGAGCAGGTGTCATTTCCCGAACTGCAAGTTTGGTGAATATTTAGTGACCTGTAGCAATGGGTTTAAAGGTGATGTTGTGGGAAGTGGCCTCAAGCAGGCAGCATTTCTCCATTCCCAAATCTGGGTACTAGGGCAGCAGAGCCTTTCTGGAAGTCGTGTTCCTAGGTTGTAAATTACACTGGAATATGCATGGAGAAACCACAATTAGTTTATGTCTCATTACTTCTTCTTGGTTTTAAAAACTTTTTAATTGGTGTAAAGCTTAGAATATTGTTTGTCCTAGGTGTACACAATCTGGTTCATTTGTACATTATATATGTCTATTCAAGTACAGATCCTCTTCCCATGTAAAATGTTACAGAGGGTTCCGCAGACCTCCCTTGCTATATGGTCGGTCTTTTTGAGATATGTATAAAATATGTGTTTGTATACATATAGTAACACTAATCTTAATTTATCCATTCCCCCCTCCTTTCCTTTTAGATGAGCATAGTTTGTTTTCTAAGTCTGTGAGTGTCTTTCTCTGAGGAAATATGTTCATTTGTGTCAGTTATTAGATAACGCCTATAAGTGATATCATAGAATATAGGTCTTTTGCTTTCTGACTTACCTCATGTTTCGTGATTATTTCCAGACTCATTTGTGGTGCCTCAGAGAGCAATGCTTCATTGTCTTCCATGGCTAATATTCCATTGTGTACATGGACCACTTCTTCTTTATCCATTCACCTGTTGTTGGACATTTTGATTGCTTCACTGTCTTGGCTATTGTGAATAAGGCTGCAGTGCAGCTTTTGCGGCCTGTGTCTTCTCGATTCTTTTCTTCTCCGGTGAGACGTCCAATGGTGCGCCGGCTGGATTGAAAGGTACCTCCATTTTTACTTTTCAACACAGCTCCTTTCTGTTCTAATTATTGGCTGTTACCCCTTTACGTCTCACCAGCAGGTAGAGGGTACACAGTTCTGTAAAACCCCTTCAGCATTTACTGTTTGTAGACTTTTTGCTGATGGTCAGTCGACTGGTGTAAGTTGAAACTTTTTGTAGATTAGATTGCATGCGTCTAACACTCCCTGAGGTTGAGCTTTTATCCATTTTCCTTTTTTTTAAAAAGAGTGTGAGTAAAACTTAACTCCTCATAATCTCTTCTTGAAACATTTGCCTGTTTTGAAATTTTTTGTCCATTCCCTACTTAAGCACCAATTTTTAGGGCAAGTGTCCTTTACAGCCCTGAGTCCTTGTGACTGTTAAGTGACCATTAGCTGTGAGTTTAAAGCTGCTCTTGCAGGAAACGGCCACAAGGTGGCAGCATTTCTCCTTTACCAATTTTGTTTACTAGGGAAACAGAGCCTTAATGGAAGTGGTTTGCTAGGTTGTATATTAGAATGGAATATGCCAGGAAAAAGCCCTTTAAGTTTATGTCTCATTACTTCTTGTTCATATTTGTAATTTACTTTTTATTTTTTATCCCAGCAAATTTGATTACAATGGTTTGTTTGCTCTAGGTGTGCAAGATGTGGTTCTTTCACACATATACGTGTATCTATTCTTCCTCGCATCCTTTTCCCATGTAGGTGATGGCACAATGTTGAGCAGTCTCTCTCCTGGTCTTCCGTACGTCTTTGGTGGTTATATATTTCACATGGTTTGTATATCTTTGTTAACCCCAATATGGTAATGTAACCAATCCTCATCCCTTTCTATTTGGTGAACCATAAGTTTTTTTAATGAATCTGTGATTGCCTTTCTCTGTGGAAATATCTTCATTGGTATCAATTTTTAAGTAACTCCAAAAAGTGATACGATAGGATATGTGTCTTTTGCTTTCTCACTGACTACAGGTGGCGTGATTACGTCTAGACTCATCTATGGTGCTGCAAATGGCATTGTTTCATTTTTTTCACTAGCGAATATTCCATCTGTACATGGAGGAGTTCTTCTGTGTCCACCCATCTGTTGGTGGACTTTCTGGTTCCTTCCATATCTTGGCTATTGTAATACTGTGCAATGCACATTTGCCTGCCTGTGTCTTTCCAATTCTCTCTTCTTAGATTATAGGTCGAGGAGTGGGCCTGCTGGATCATATGGTAGCTCAATGTTGACCTTTTTAATGCACCTCCATTCTGTTCTATTTCGTGGCCCTTTCCAAGTTACGTCCCCCTTGAAGTTGAGGGTATGCATTTCTCTACAACACCTTCAGCATTTATTGTTTGTAGTTTTCTTGCTGATGGTTATTCTGACAAGTGTGATCTGAAACCTCTTTGTGGTTGAATTCGCACGTGCCTCATAATCCGTTGAAATTGAGCTTGAAGCCATGTCCTTTTTATTTTTCAAGCTGTGATTACCCCTTAGTTCTTCAAAGTGTTCTCTTAAAGTATGTGTCACATTTTGAAATGTTTTGGCCATTACCTCCCTCAAGACATTTTGAGGGCAGGTTTCATTTACAGTTCTGCAGTACGTGTTCCTATGAAAAGACCATTAGCACAGGCTTTAAAGCTGCTTTTGCAGGTAACTGCCAGAGGGCGGCAGCCTTTCTATATTCCCCACCCTGGTAACTAGGGAAAAGCCCTTGCGGTCTGTGGTGTTTCTCAGTTATAAATTAGAGTGGACTGTGCCTGGACAAACCCACACAAGCTGATGTCTCCTTACTTTTTTTGGATTTTTAAATGTAATTTTTATTTTTTATTGGAGTAATTTTCCACTGTGTACGTGGACCACTTCTACTTTGTGCATTCCTCAGTTGATGGACATTTTCAATGCTTCCAAGTGTTGGCTATGGTAAATATTGTTGGAGTGCAGGATTGCCAGCCTGTGACTTTTTGATTCTCATTTTCTCAGGTGATAGGCCCAGCAGTGGGTGTGATTGACTGACTGGTAGCACCGTTTTTCCCTTTTCAAAGCACCTTCTTTTTGTTTTCATTAGTGGCACTTACCACGTCCCCTTTAGAATCGAGGGTACACATTTCTCCACAATCGCTTCAGCATTTATTGTTTGCAGCATTTATGCTAATGGCCCTTCTGGCTGCTGTGAGCTGCTAGGTTTTTTAATTCCAGTTTGCATGTCTCTAAAAATTCGTAAAACTCATCATATTTCTCCGCTGTTTTCTTTTCTGTTAAAAAAAGGAAACAATTGGTAGTACAATATAACTCTTGAAATTGTCTTCTTGGAAGGTTGCCCTCTGTTTAATTTTTTGGTCAATTTTCCACCCCAGAAGTTTTTTAGAGAACAGGTGTCATTTCCCGAACTGCAAGTTTGGTGAATATTTAGTGACCTTTAGCAATGGGTTTAAAGGTGATGTTGTGGGAAGTGGCCTCAAGCAGGCAGCATTTCTCCATTCCCAAATCTGGGTACTAGGGCAGCAGAGCCTTTCTGGAAGTCGTGTTCCTAGGTTGTAAATTACACTGGAATATGCATGGAGAAACCACAATTAGTTTATGTCTCATTACTTCTTCTTGGTTTTAAAAACTTTTTAATTGGGGTAAAGCTTAGAATATTGTTTGTCCTAGGTGTACACAATCTGGTTCATTTGTACATTATATATGTCTATTCAAGTACAGATCCTCTTCCCATGTAAAATGTTACAGAGGGTTCCGCAGACCTCCCTTGCTATATGGTCGGTCTTTTTGAGATATGTATAAAATATGTGTTTGTATACATATAGTAACACTAATCTTAATTTATCCATTCCCCCCTCCTTTCCTTTTAGATGAGCATAGTTTGTTTTCTAAGTCTGTGAGTGTCTTTCTCTGAGGAAATATGTTCATTTGTGTCAGTTATTAGATAACGCCTATAAGTGATATCATAGAATATAGGTCTTTTGCTTTCCGACTTACCTCACGTTTCGTGATTATTTCCAGACTCATTTGTGGTGCCTCAGAGAGCAATGCTTCATTGTCTTCCATGGCTAATATTCCATTGTGTACATGGACCACTTCTTCTTTATCCATTCACCTGTTGTTGGACATTTTGATTGCTTCACTGTCTTGGCTATTGTGAATAAGGCTGCACTGCAGCTTTTTCGGCCTGTGTCTTCTCGATTCTTTTCTTCTCCGGTGAGACGTCCAATGGTGCGCCAGCTGGATTGAATGGTACCTCCATTTTTACTTTTCAACACAGCTCCTTTCTGTTCTAATTATTGGCTGTTACCCCTTTACGTCTCACCAGCAGGTAGAGGGTACACAGTTCTGTAAAACCCCTTCAGCATTTATTGTTTGTAGACTTTTTGCTGATGGTCAGTCGACTGGTGTAAGTTGAAACTTTTTGTAGATTAGATTGCATGCGTCTAACACTCCCTGAGGTTGAGCTTTTATCCATTTTCCTTTTTTTTAAAAAGAGTGTGAGTAAAACTTAACTCTTCATCATCTCTTCTTGAAACATTTGCCTGTTTTGAATTTGTTTGTCCATTCCCTACTTCAGCACCAATTTTTAGGGCAAGTGTTCTTTACAGCCCTGAGTCCTTGTGAATGTTAAGTGACAATTAGCTGTGAGTTTAAAGCTGCTCTTGCAGGAAACGGCCACAAGGTGGCAGCATTTCTCCTTTACCAATTTCGTTTACTAGGGAAACAGAGCCTTAATGGAAGTGGTGTTCTAGGTTGTATATTAGAATGGAATATGCCAGGAAAAAGCCCTTTAAGTTTATGTCTCATTACTTCTTGTTCATATTTGTAATTTACTTTTTATTTTTTATCCCAGCAAATTTGATTACAATGGTTTGTTTGCTCTAGGTGTGCAAGATGTGGTTCTTTCACACATATACGTTTATCTATTCTTCCTCGCATCCTTTTCCCATGTAGGTTATGGCACAATGTTGAGTAGTCTTCTCCTGGTCTTCCGTATGTCTTTGGTGATTATATATTTCACATGGTTTGTATATCTCTGTTAACCCCAATTTGGTAATGTATCCAATCCTCATCCCTTTCTATTTGGTGAACCATAAGTTTTTTAATGAATCTGTGATTGCCTTTCTCTGTGGAAATATCTTCATTGGTATCAATTTTTAAGTAACTCCAAAAAGTGATATGATAGGATATATGTCTTTTGCTTTCTCACTGACTACAGGTGGTGTGATTACGTCTAGACTCATCTATGGTGCTGCAAATGGCATTGTTTCATTTTTTTCACTAGCGAATATTCCATCTGTACATGGAGGAGTTCTTCTGTGTCCACCCATCTGTTGGTGGACTTTTTGGTTACCTCCATATCTTGGCTATTGTAATACTGTGCCATGCAGATTTGCCTGTCTGTGTCTTTCCAATTCTCTCTTCTTAGATTATAGGTCGAGGAGTGGGCCTGCTGGATCATATGTTAGCTCAATGTTTACCTTTCTAAGGCACCTCCATTCTGCTCTAGTTCATGGCCCATTCCAACTTTCGTCCCCCTTGAAGTTAAGGGTATGTATTTCTCTACAACACCTTCAGCATTTATTGTTTGTAGTTTTCTTGCTGATGGTTATTCTGACAAGTGTGATCTGAAACCTCTTTGTGGTTGAATTCGCACGTGCCTCATAATCCGTTGAAATTGAGCTTGAAGCCATGTCCTTTTTATTTTTCAAGCTGTGATTACCCCTTAGTTCTTCAAAGTGTTCTCTTAAAGTATGTGTCACATTTTGAAATGTTTTGGCCATTACCTCCCTCAAGACATTTTGAGGGCAGGTTTCATTTACAGTTCTGCAGTACGTGTTCCTATGAAATGACCATTAGCACAGGCTTTAAAGCTGCTTTTGCAGGTAACTGCCAGAGGGCGGCAGCCTTTCTATATTCCCCACCCTGGTAACTAGGGAAAAGCCCTTGCGGTCTGTGGTGTTTCTCAGTTATAAATTAGAGTGGACTGTGCCTGGACAAACCCACACAAGCTGATGTCTCCTTAGTTTTTTTGGATTTTTAAATGTAATTTTTATTTTTTATTGGAGTAATTTTCCACTGTGTACGTGGACCACTTCTACTTTGTGCATTCCTCAGTTGATGGACATTTTCAATGCTTCCAAGTGTTGGCTATGGTAAATATTGTTGGAGTGCAGGATTGCCAGCCTGTGACTTTTTGATTCTCATTTTCTCAGGTGATAGGCCCAGCACTGGGTGTGATTGACTGACTGGTAGCACCGTTTTTCCCTTTTCAAAGCACCTTCTTTTTGTTTTCATTAGTGGCACTTACCACGTCCCCTTTAGAATCGAGGGTACACATTTCTCCACAATCGCTTCAGCATTTATTGTTTGCAGCATTTATGCTAATGGCCCTTCTGGCTGCTGTGAGCTGATAGGTTTTTATGATTTGGGTTTGCATGTCTCTGAAAATTCGTAAAACTCATCATATTTCTCCGCCGTTTTCTTTTCTGTTAAAAAAAGGAAACAATTGGTAGTACAATATAACTCTTGAAATTGTCTTCTTGGAAGGTTGCCCTCTGTTTAATTTTTTGATCAATTTTCCACCCCAGAATTTTTTTAGAGAGCAGGTGTCATTTCTCGAACTGCAAGTTTGGTGAATATTTAGTGACCTTTAGCAATGGGTTTAAAGGTGATGTTGTGGGAAGTGGCCTCAAGCAGGCAGCATTTCTCCATTCCCAAATCTGGGTACTAGGGCAGCAGAGCCTTTCTGGAAGTCGTGTTCCTAGGTTGTAAATTACACTGGAATATGCATGGAGAAACCACAATTAGTTTATGTCTCATTACTTCTTCTTGGTTTTAAAAACTTTTTAATTGGGGTAAAGCTTAGAATATTGTTTGTCCTAGGTGTACACAATCTGGTTCATTTGTACATTATATATGTCTATTCAAGTACAGATCCTCTTCCCATGTAAAATGTTACAGAGGGTTCCGCAGACCTCCCTTGCTATATGGTCGGTCTTTTTGAGATATGTATAAAATATGTGTTTGTATACATATAGTAACACTAATCTTAATTTATCCATTCCCCCCTCCTTTCCTTTTAGATGAGCATAGTTTGTTTTCTAAGTCTGTGAGTGTCTTTCTCTGAGGAAATATGTTCATTTGTGTCAGTTATTAGATAACGCCTATAAGTGATATCATAGAATATAGGTCTTTTGCTTTCTGACTTACCTCATGTTTCGTGATTATTTCCAGACTCATTTGTGGTGCCTCAGAGAGCAATGCTTCATTGTCTTCCATGGCTAATATTCCATTGTGTACATGGACCACTTCTTCTTTATCCATTCACCTGTTGTTGGACATTTTGATTGCTTCACTGTCTTGGCTATTGTGAATAAGGCTGCACTGCAGCTTTTGCGGCCTGTGTCTTCTCGATTCTTTTCTTCTCCGGTGAGACGTCCAATGGTGCGCCGGCTGGATTGAATGGTACCTCCATTTTTACTTTTCAACACAGCTCCTTTCTGTTCTAATTATTGGCTGTTACCCCTTTACGTCTCACCAGCAGGTAGAGGGTACACAGTTCTGTAAAACCCCTTCAGCATTTACTGTTTGTAGACTTTTTGCTGATGGTCAGTCGACTGGTGTAAGTTGAAACTTTTTGTAGATTAGATTGCATGCGTCTAACACTCCCTGAGGTTGAGCTTTTATCCATTTTCCTTTTTTTTAAAAAGAGTGTGAGTAAAACTTAACTCTTCATAATCTCTTCTTGAAACATTTGCCTGTTTTGAATTTGTTTGTCCATTCCCTACTTCAGCACCAATTTTTAGGGCAAGTGTCCTTTACAGCCCTGAGTCCTCGTGAATGTTAAGTGACCATTAGCTGTGATTTTAAAGCTGCACTTACAGGAAACGGCCACAAGGTGGCAGCATTTCTCCTTTACCAATTTCGTTTACTAGGGAAACAGAGCCTTAATGGAAGTGCTGTTCTAGGTTGTATATTAGAATGGAATATGCCAGGAAAAAGCCCTTTAAGTTTATGTCTCATTACTTCTTGTTCATATTTGTAATTTACTTTTTATTTTTTATCCCAGCAAATTTGATTACAATGGTTTGTTTGCTCTAGGTGTGCAAGATGTGGTTCTTTCACACATATACGTGTATCTATTCTTCCTCGCATCCTTTTCCCATGTAGGTGATGGCACAATGTTGAGCAGTCTCTCTCCTGGTCTTCCGTACGTCTTTGGTGGTTATATATTTCACATGGTTTGTATATCTTTGTTAACCCCAATATGGTAATGTAACCAATCCTCATCCCTTTCTATTTGGTGAACCATAAGTTTTTTTAATGAATCTGTGATTGCCTTTCTCTGTGGAAATATCTTCATTGGTATCAATTTTTAAGTAACTCCAAAAAGTGATATGATAGGATATGTGTCTTTTGCTTTCTCACTGACTACAGGTGGCGTGATTACGTCTAGACTCATCTATGGTGCTGCAAATGGCATTGTTTCATTTTTTTCACTAGTGAATATTCCATCTGTACATGGAGGAGTTCTTCTGTGTCCACCCATCTGTTGGTGGACTTTTTGGTTCCTTCCATATCTTGGCTATTGTAATACTGTGCAATGCAGATTTGCCTGCCTGTGTCTTTCCAATTCTCTCTTCTTAGATTATAGGTCGAGGAGTGGGCCTGCTGGATCATATGGTAGCTCAATGTTGACCTTTTTAATGCACCTCCATTCTGTTCTATTTCGTGGCCCTTTCCAAGTTACGTCCCCCTTGAAGTTGAGGGTATGCATTTCTCTACAACACCTTCAGCATTTATTGTTTGTAGTTTTCTTGCTGATGGTTATTCTGACAAGTGTGATCTGAAACCTCTTTGTGGTTGAATTCGCACGTGCCTCATAATCCGTTGAAATTGAGCTTGAAGCCATGTCCTTTTTATTTTTCAAGCTGTGATTACCCCTTAGTTCTTCAAAGTGTTCTCTTAAAGTATGTGTCACATTTTGAAATGTTTTGGCCATTACCTCCCTCAAGACATTTTGAGGGCAGGTTTCATTTACAGTTCTGCAGTACGTGTTCCTATGAAAAGACCATTAGCACAGGCTTTAAAGCTGGTTTTGCAGGTAACTGCCAGAGGGCGGCAGCCTTTCTATATTCCCCACCCTGGTAACTAGGGAAAAGCCCTTGCGGTCTGTGGTGTTTCTCAGTTATAAATTAGAGTGGACTGTGCCTGGACAAACCCACACAAGCTGATGTCTCCTTACTTTTTTTGGATTTTTAAATGTAATTTTTATTTTTTATTGGAGTAATTTTCCACTGTGTACGTGGACCACTTCTACTTTGTGCATTCCTCAGTTGATGGACATTTTCAATGCTTCCAAGTGTTGGCTATGGTAAATATTGTTGGAGTGCAGGATTGCCAGCCTGTGACTTTTTGATTCTCATTTTCTCAGGTGATAGGCCCAGCACTGGGTGTGATTGACTGACTGGTAGCACCGTTTTTTCCCTTTTCAAAGCACCTTCTTTTTGTTTTCATTAGTGGCACTTACCACGTCCCCTTTAGAATCGAGGGTACACATTTCTCCACAATCGCTTCAGCATTTATTGTTTGCAGCATTTATGCTAATGGCCCTTCTGGCTGCTGTGAGCTGCTAGGTTTTTTAATTCCAGTTTGCATGTCTCTAAAAATTCGTAAAACTCATCATATTTCTCCGCCGTTTTCTTTTCTGTTAAAAAAAGGAAACAATTGGTAGTACAATATAACTCTTGAAATTGTCTTCTTGGAAGGTTGCCCTCTGTTTAATTTTTTGGTCAATTTTCCACCCCAGAAGTTTTTTAGAGAACAGGTGTCATTTCCCGAACTGCAAGTTTGGTGAATATTTAGTGACCTTTAGCAATGGGTTTAAAGGTGATGTTGTGGGAAGTGGCCTCAAGCAGGCAGCATTTCTCCATTCCCAAATCTGGGTACTAGGGCAGCAGAGCCTTTCTGGAAGTCGTGTTCCTAGGTTGTAAATTACACTGGAATATGCATGGAGAAACCACAATTAGTTTATGTCTCATTACTTCTTCTTGGTTTTAAAAACTTTTTAATTGGGGTAAAGCTTAGAATATTGTTTGTCCTAGGTGTACACAATCTGGTTCATTTGTACATTATATATGTCTATTCAAGTACAGATCCTCTTCCCATGTAAAATGTTACAGAAGATTCCACAGACCTCCCTTGCTATATGGTCGGTCTTTTTGAGATATGTATAAAATATGTGTTTGTATACATATAGTAACACTAATCTTAATTTATCCATTCCCCCCTCCTTTCCTTTTAGATGAGCATAGTTTGTTTTCTAAGTCTGTGAGTGTCTTTCTCTGAGGAAATATGTTCATTTGTGTCAGTTATTAGATAACGCCTATAAGTGATATCATAGAATATAGGTCTTTTGCTTTCCGACTTACCTCACGTTTCGTGATTATTTCCAGACTCATTTGTGGTGCCTCAGAGAGCAATGCTTCATTGTCTTCCATGGCTAATATTCCATTGTGTACATGGACCACTTCTTCTTTATCCATTCACCTGTTGTTGGACATTTTGATTGCTTCACTGTCTTGGCTATTGTGAATAAGGCTGCACTGCAGCTTTTTCGGCCTGTGTCTTCTCGATTCTTTTCTTCTCCGGTGAGACGTCCAATGGTGCGCCAGCTGGATTGAATGGTACCTCCATTTTTACTTTTCAACACAGCTCCTTTCTGTTCTAATTATTGGCTGTTACCCCTTTACGTCTCACCAGCAGGTAGAGGGTACACAGTTCTGTAAAACCCCTTCAGCATTTATTGTTTGTAGACTTTTTGCTGATGGTCAGTCGACTGGTGTAAGTTGAAACTTTTTGTAGATTAGATTGCATGCGTCTAACACTCCCTGAGGTTGAGCTTTTATCCATTTTCCTTTTTTTTAAAAAGAGTGTGGGTAAAACTTAACTCTTCATAATCTCTTCTTGAAACATTTGCCTGTTTTGAATTTGTTTGTCCATTCCCTACTTCAGCACCAATTTTTAGGGCAAGTGTTCTTTACAGCCCTGAGTCCTTGTGAATGTTAAGTGACAATTAGCTGTGAGTTTAAAGCTGCTCTTGCAGGAAACGGCCACAAGGTGGCAGCATTTCTCCTTTACCAATTTCGTTTACTAGGGAAACAGAGCCTTAATGGAAGTGGTGTTCTAGGTTGTATATTAGAATGGAATATGCCAGGAAAAAGCCCTTTAAGTTTATGTCTCATTACTTCTTGTTCATATTTGTAATTTACTTTTTATTTTTTATCCCAGCAAATTTGATTACAATGGTTTGTTTGCTCTAGGTGTGCAAGATGTGGTTCTTTCACACATATACGTGTATCTATTCTTCCTCGCATCCTTTTCCCATGTAGGTTATGGCACAATATTGAGTAGTCTTCTCCTGGTCTTCCGTATGTCTTTGGTGATTATATATTTCACATGGTTTGTATATCTCTGTTAACCCCAATTTGGTAATGTATCCAATCCTCATCCCTTTCTATTTGGTGAACCATAAGTTTTTTAATGAATCTGTGATTGCCTTTCTCTGTGGAAATATCTTCATTGGTATCAATTTTTAAGTAACTCCAAAAAGTGATATGATAGGATATATGTCTTTTGCTTTCTCACTGACTACAGGTGGTGTGATTACGTCTAGACTCATCTATGGTGCTGCAAATGGCATTGTTTCATTTTTTTCACTAGCGAATATTCCATCTGTACATGGAGGAGTTCTTCTGTGTCCACCCATCTGTTGGTGGACTTTTTGGTTACCTCCATATCTTGGCTATTGTAATACTGTGCCATGCAGATTTGCCTGCCTGTGTCTTTCCAATTCTCTCTTCTTAGATTATAGGTCGAGGAGTGGGCCTGCTGGATCATATGTTAGCTCAATGTTTACCTTTCTAAGGCACCTCCATTCTGCTCTAGTTCATGGCCCATTCCAACTTTCGTCCCCCTTGAAGTTAAGGGTATGTATTTCTCTACAACACCTTCAGCATTTATTGTTTGTAGTTTTCTTGCTGATGGTTATTCTGACAAGTGTGATCTGAAACCTCTTTGTGGTTGAATTCGCACGTGCCTCATAATCCGTTGAAATTGAGCTTGAAGCCATGTCCTTTTTATTTTTCAAGCTGTGATTACCCCTTAGTTCTTCAAAGTGTTCTCTTAAAGTATGTGTCACATTTTGAAATGTTTTGGCCATTACCTCCCTCAAGACATTTTGAGGGCAGGTTTCATTTACAGTCCTGCAGTACGTGTTCCTATGAAATGACCATTAGCACAGGCTTTAAAGCTGCTTTTGCAGGTAACTGCCAGAGGGCGGCAGCCTTTCTATATTCCCCACCCTGGTAACTAGGGAAAAGCCCTTGCGGTCTGTGGTGTTTCTCAGTTATAAATTAGAGTGGACTGTGCCTGGACAAACCCACACAAGCTGATGTCTCCTTAGTTTTTTTGGATTTTTAAATGTAATTTTTATTTTTTATTGGAGTAATTTTCCACTGTGTACGTGGACCACTTCTACTTTGTGCATTCCTCAGTTGATGGACATTTTCAATGCTTCCAAGTGTTGGCTATGGTAAATATTGTTGGAGTGCAGGATTGCCAGCCTGTGACTTTTTGATTCTCATTTTCTCAGGTGATAGGCCCAGCACTGGGTGTGATTGACTGACTGGTAGCACCGTTTTTCCCTTTTCAAAGCACCTTCTTTTTGTTTTCATTAGTGGCACTTACCACGTCCCCTTTAGAATCGAGGGTACACATTTCTCCACAATCGCTTCAGCATTTATTGTTTGCAGCATTTATGCTAATGGCCCTTCTGGCTGCTGTGAGCTGATAGGTTTTTATGATTTGGGTTTGCATATCTCTGAAAATTCGTAAAACTCATCATATTTCTCCGCCGTTTTCTTTTCTGTTAAAAAAAGGAAACAATTGGTAGTACAATATAACTCTTGAAATTGTCTTCTTGGAAGGTTGCCCTCTGTTTAATTTTTTGATCAATTTTCCACCCCAGAATTTTTTTAGAGAGCAGGTGTCATTTCCCGAACTGCAAGTTTGGTGAATATTTAGTGACCTTTAGCAATGGGTTTTAAGGTGATGTTGTGGGAAGTGGCCTCAAGCAGGCAGCATTTCTCCATTCCCAAATCTGGGTACTAGGGCAGCAGAGCCTTTCTGGAAGTCGTGTTCCTAGGTTGTAAATTACACTGGAATATGCATGGAGAAACCACAATTAGTTTATGTCTCATTACTTCTTCTTGGTTTTAAAAACTTTTTAATTGGGGTAAAGCTTAGAATATTGTTTGTCCTAGGTGTACACAATCTGGTTCATTTGTACATTATATATGTCTATTCAAGTACAGATCCTCTTCCCATGTAAAATGTTACAGAGGGTTCCGCAGACCTCCCTTGCTATATGGTCGGTCTTTTTGAGATATGTATAAAATATGTGTTTGTATACATATAGTAACACTAATCTTAATTTATCCATTCCCCCCTCCTTTCCTTTTAGATGAGCATAGTTTGTTTTCTAAGTCTGTGAGTGTCTTTCTCTGAGGAAATATGTTCATTTGTGTCAGTTATTAGATAACGCCTATAAGTGATATCATAGAATATAGGTCTTTTGCTTTCTGACTTACCTCATGTTTCGTGATTATTTCCAAACTCATTTGTGGTGCCTCAGAGAGCAATGCTTCATTGTCTTCCATGGCTAATATTCCATTGTGTACATGGACCACTTCTTCTTTATCCATTCACCTGTTGTTGGACATTTTGATTGCTTCACTGTCTTGGCTATTGTGAATAAGGCTGCACTGCAGCTTTTTCGGCCTGTGTCTTCTCGATGCTTTTCTTCTCCGGTGAGACGTCCAATGGTGCGCCGGCTGGATTGAATGGTACCTCCATTTTTACTTTTCAACACAGCTCCTTTCTGTTCTAATTATTGGCTGTTACCCCTTTACGTCTCACCAGCAGGTAGAGGGTACACAGTTCTGTAAAACCCCTTCAGCATTTACTGTTTGTAGACTTTTTGCTGATGGTCAGTCGACTGGTGTAAGTTGAAACTTTTTGTAGATTAGATTGCATGGGTCTAACACTCCCTGAGGTTGAGCTTTTATCCATTTTCCTTTTTTTTAAAAAGAGTGTGAGTAAAACTTAACTCTTCATAATCTCTTCTTGAAACATTTGCCTGTTTTGAATTTGTTTGTCCATTCCCTACTTCAGCACCAATTTTTAGGGCAAGTGTCCTTTACAGCCCTGAGTCCTCGTGAATGTTAAGTGACCATTAGCTGTGATTTTAAAGCTGCTCTTGCAGGAAACGGCCACAAGGTGGCAGCATTTCTCCTTTACCAATTTCGTTTACTAGGGAAACAGAGCCTTAATGGAAGTGGTGTTCTAGGTTGTATATTAGAATGGAATATGCCAGGAAAAAGCCCTTTAAGTTTATGTCTCATTACTTCTTGTTCATATTTGTAATTTACTTTTTATTTTTTATCCCAGCAAATTTGATTACAATGGTTTGTTTGCTCTAGGTGTGCAAGATGTGGTTCTTTCACACATATACGTGTATCTATTCTTCCTCGCATCCTTTTCCCATGTAGGTGATGGCACAATGTTGAGCAGTCTCTCTCCTGGTCTTCCGTACGTCTTTGGTGGTTATATATTTCACATGGTTTGTATATCTTTGTTAACCCCAATATGGTAATGTAACCAATCCTCAGCCCTTTCTATTTGGTGAACCATAAGTTTTTTTAATGAATCTGTGATTGCCTTTCTCTGTGGAAATATCTTCATTGGTATCAATTTTTAAGTAACTCCAAAAAGTGATATGATAGGATATGTGTCTTTTGCTTTCTCACTGACTACAGGTGGCGTGATTACGTCTAGACTCATCTATGATGCTGCAAATGGCAGTGTTTCATTTTTTTCACTAGCGAATATTCCATCTGTACATGGAGGAGTTCTTCTGTGTCCACCCATCTGTTGGTGGACTTTTTGGTTCCTTCCATATCTTGGCTATTGTAATACTGTGCAATGCAGATTTGCCTGCCTGTGTCTTTCCAATTCTCTCTTCTTAGATTATAGGTCGAGGAGTGGGCCTGCTGGATCATGTGGTAGCTCAATGTTGACCTTTTTAATGCACCTCCATTCTGTTCTATTTCGTGGCCCTTTCCAAGTTACGTCCCCCTTGAAGTTGAGGGTATGCATTTCTCTACAACACCTTCAGCATTTATTGTTTGTAGTTTTCTTGCTGATGGTTATTCTGACAAGTGTGATCTGATACCTCTTTGTGGTTGAATTCGCACGTGCCTCATAATCCTTTGAAACTGAGCTTGAAGGCAAGTCCTTTTTATTTTGCAAGCTGTGATTACCCCTTAGTTCTTCAAAGTGTTCTCTTAAAGTATGTGTCACATTTTGAAATGTTTTGGCCATGACCTCCCTCAAGACATTTTGAGGGCAGGTTTCATTTACAGTCCTGCATTACTTCTTCCTATGAAATGACCATTAGCACAGGCTTTAAAGCTGGTTTTGCAGGTAACTGCCATAGGTCGGCAGCCTTTCTATATTCCCCACCCTGGTAACTAGGGAAAAGCCCTTGCGGTCTGTGGTGTTTCTCAGTTATAAATTAGAGTGGACTGTGCCTGGACAAACCCACACAAGCTGATGTCTCCTTACTTTTTTTGGATTTTTAAATGTAATTTTTATTTTTTATTGGAGTAATTTTCCACTGTGTACGTGGACCACTTCTACTTTGTGCATTCCTCAGTTGATGGACATTTTCAATGCTTCCAAGTGTTGGCTATGGTAAATATTGTTGGAGTGCAGGATTGGCAGCCTGTGACTTTTTGATTCTCATTTTCTCAGGTGATAGGCCCAGCACTGGGTGTGATTGACTGACTGGTAGCACTGTTTTTCCCTTTTCAAAGCACCTTCTTTTTGTTTTCATTAGTGGCACTTACCACGTCCCCTTTAGAATCGAGGGTACACATTTCTCCACAATCGCTTCAGCATTTATTGTTTGCAGCATTTATGCTAATGGCCCTTCTGGCTGCTGTGAGCTGCTAGGTTTTTATAATTTCGGTTTGCATGTCTCTAAAAATTCGTAAAACTCATCATATTTCTCCGCCGTTTTCTTTTCTGTTAAAAAAAGGAAACAATTGGTAGTACAATATAACTCTTGAAATTGTCTTCTTGGAAGGTTGCCCTCTGTTTAATTTTTTGGTCAATTTTCCACCCCAGAATTTTTTTAGAGAGCAGGTGTCATTTCCCGAACTGCAAGTTTGGTGAATATTTAGTGACCTTTAGCAATGGGTTTAAAGGTGATGTTGTGGGAAGTGGCCTCAAGCAGGCAGCATTTCTCCATTCCCAAATCTGGGTACTAGGGCAGCAGAGCCTTTCTGGAAGTCGTGTTCCTAGGTTGTAAATTACACTGGAATATGCATGGAGAAACCCCCATTAGTTTATGTCTCATTACTTCTTCTTGGTTTTAAAAACTTTTTAATTGGGGTAAAGCTTAGAATATTGTTTGTCCTAGGTGTACACAATCTGGTTCATTTGTACATTATATATGTCTATTCAAGTACAGATCCTCTTCCCATGTAAAATGTTACAGAGGGTTCCGCAGACCTCCCTTGCTATATGGTCGGTCTTTTTGAGATATGTATAAAATATGTGTTTGTATACATATAGTAACACTAATCTTAATTTATCCATTCCCCCCTCCTTTCCTTTTAGATGAGCATAGTTTGTTTTCTAAGTCTGTGAGTGTCTTTCTCTGAGGAAATATGTTCATTTGTGTCAGTTATTAGATAACGCCTATAAGTGATATCATAGAATATAGGTCTTTTGCTTTCCGACTTACCTCACGTTTCGTGATTATTTCCAGACTCAATTGTGGTGCCTCAGAGAGCAATGCTTCGTTGTCTTCCATGGCTAATATTCCATTGTGTACATGGACCACTTCTTCTTTATCCATTCACCTGTTGTTGGACATTTTGATTGCTTCACTGTCTTGGCTATTGTGAATAAGGCTGCACTGCAGCTTTTGCGGCCTGTGTCTTCTCGATTCTTTTCTTCTCCGGTGAGACGTCCAATGGTGCGCCGGCTGGATTGAATGGTACCTCCATTTTTACTTTTCAACACAGCTCCTTTCTGTTCTAATTATTGGCTGTTACCCCTTTACGTCTCACCAGCAGGTAGAGGGTACACAGTTCTGTAAAACCCCTACAGCATTTATTGTTTGTAGACTTTTTGCTGATGGTCAGTCGACTGGTGTAAGTTGAAACTTTTTGTAGATTAGATTGCATGCGTCTAACACTCCCTGAGGTTGAGCTTTTATCCATTTTCCTTTTTTTTAAAAAGAGTGTGAGTAAAACTTAACTCTTCATAATCTCTTCTTGAAACATTTGCCTGTTTTGAATTTGTTTGTCCATTCCCTACTTCAGCACCAATTTTTAGGGCAAGTGTCCTTTACAGCCCTGAGTCCTTGTGAATGTTAAGTGACCATTAGCTGTGAGTTTAAAGCTGCTCTTGCAGGAAACGGCCACAAGGTGGCAGCATTTCTCCTTTACCAATTTCGTTTACTAGGGAAACAGAGCCTTAATGGAAGTGGTGTTCTAGGTTGTATATTAGAATGGAATATGCCAGGAAAAAGCCCTTTACGTTTATGTCTCATTACTTCTTGTTCATATTTGTAATTTACTTTTTATTTTTTATCCCAGCAAATTTGATTACAATGGTTTGTTTGCTCTAGGTGTGCAAGATGTGGTTCTTTCACACATATACGTGTATCTATTCTTCCTCGCATCCTTTTCCCATGTAGGTGATGGCACAATGTTGAGCAGTCTCTCTCTTGGTCTTCCGTACGTCTTTGGTGGTTATATATTTCACATGGTTTGTATATCTTTGTTAACCCCAATATGGTAATGTAACCAATCCTCATCCCTTTCTATTTGGTGAACCATAAGTTTTTTTAATGAATCTGTGATTGCCTTTCTCTGTGGAAATATCTTCATTGGTATCAATTGTTAAGTAACTCCAAAAAGTGATATGATAGGATATGTGTCTTTTGCTTTCTCACTGACTACAGGTGGCGTGATTACGTCTAGACTCATCTATGGTGCTGCAAATGGCATTGTTTCATTTTTTTCACTAGCGAATATTCCATCTGTACATGGAGGAGTTCTTCTGTGTCCACCCATCTGTTGGTGGACTTTTTGGTTCCTTCCATATCTTGGCTATTGTAATACTGTGCAATGCAGATTTGCCTGCCTGTGTCTTTCCAATTCTCTCTTCTTAGATTATAGGTCGAGGAGTGGGCCTGCTGGATCATATGGTAGCTCAATGTTGACCTTTTTAATGCACCTCCATTCTGTTCTATTTCGTGGCCCTTTCCAAGTTACGTCCCCCTTGAAGTTGAGGGTATGCATTTCTCTACAACACCTTCAGCATTTATTGTTTGTAGTTTTCTTGCTGATGGTTATTCTGACAAGTGTGATCTGATACCTCTTTGTGGTTGAATTCGCACGTGCCTCATAATCCATTGAAATTGAGCTTGAAGGCAAGTCCTTTTTATTTTTCAAGCTGTGATTACCCCTTAGTTCTTCAAAGTGTTCTCTTAAAGTATGTGTCACATTTTGAAATGTTTTGGCCATTACCTCCCTCAAGACATTTTGAGGGCAGGTTTCATTTACAGTCCTGCATTACTTCTTCCTATGAAATGACCATTAGCACAGGCTTTAAAGCTGGTTTTGCAGGTAACTGCCATAGGGTGGCAGCCTTTCTATGTTCCCCACCCTTGTAACTAGGGGAAAGCCCTTGCGGCCTGTGGTGTTTCTTGGTTATAAATTAGAGTGGAGTGTGCCTGGACAAACCCACACAAGCTGATGTCTCTTTACATTTGTTGGATTTTTAAATTTAATTTTTATTTTTTATTGGAGTAATTTTCCACTGTGTACGTGGACCACTTCTACTTTGTGCATTCCTCAGTTGATGGACATTTTCAATGCTTCCAAGTGTTGGCTATGGTAAATATTGTTGGAGTGCAGGATTGCCAGCCTGTGACTTTTTGATTCTCATTTTCTCAGGTGATAGGCCCAGCACTGGGTGTGATTGATTGACTGGTAGCACCGTTTTTCCCTTTTCAAAGCACCTTCTTTTTGTTTTCATTAGTGGCTCTTACCACGTCCCCTTTAGAATCGAGGGTACACATTTCTCCATAATCGCTTCAGCATTTATTGTTTGCAGCATTTATGCTAATGGCCCTTCTGGCTGCTGTGAGCTGCTAGGTTTTTATAATTTCGGTTTGCATGTCTCTAAAAATTCGTAAAACTCATCATATTTCTCCGTCATTTTCTTTTCTGTTAAAAAAAGGAAACAATTGGTAGTACAATACAACTCTTCAAATTGTCTTCTTGGAAGGTTGCCCTCTGTTTAGTTTTTTGGTCAATTTTCCACACCAGAATTTTTTTAGAGAGCAGGTGTCATTTCCCGAACTGCAAGTTTGGTGAATATTTAGTGACCTTTAGCAATGGGTTTAAAGGTGATGTTGTGGGAAGTGGCCTCAAGCAGGCAGCATTTCTCCATTCCCAAATCTGGGTACTAGGGCAGCAGAGCCTTTCTGGAAGTCGTGTTCCTAGGTTGTAAATTACACTGGAATATGCATGGAGAAACCACAATTAGTTTATGTCTCATTACTTCTTCTTGGTTTTAAAAACTTTTTAATTGGGGTAAAGCTTAGAATATTGTTTGTCCTAGGTGTACACAATCTGGTTCATTTGTACATTATATATGTCTATTCAAGTACAGATCCTCTTCCCATGTAAAATGTTACAGAGGGTTCCGCAGACCTCCCTTGCTATATGGTCGGTCTTTTTGAGATATGTATAAAATATGTGTTTGTATACATATAGTAACACTAATCTTAATTTATCCATTCCCCCCTCCTTTCCTTTTAGATGAGCATAGTTTGTTTTCTAAGTCTGTGAGTGTCTTTCTCTGAGGAAATATGTTCATTTGTGTCAGTTATTAGATAACGCCTATAAGTGATATCATAGAATATAGGTCTTTTGCTTTCCGACTTACCTCACGTTTCGTGATTATTTCCAGACTCAATTGTGGTGCCTCAGAGAGCAATGCTTCATTGTCTTCCATGGCTAATATTCCATTGTGTACATGGACCACTTCTTCTTTATCCATTCACCTGTTGTTGGACATTTTGATTGCTTCACTGTCTTGGCTATTGTGAATAAGGCTGCACTGCAGCTTTTGCGGCCTGTGTCTTCTCGATTCTTTTCTTCTCCGGTGAGACGTCCAATGGTGCGCCGGCTGGATTGAATGGTACCTCCATTTTTACTTTTCAACACAGCTCCTTTCTGTTCTAATTATTGGCTGTTACCCCTTTACGTCTCACCAGCAGGTAGAGGGTACACAGTTCTGTAAAACCCCTTCAGCATTTATTGTTTGTAGACTTTTTGCTGATGGTCAGTCGACTGGTGTAAGTTGAAACTTTTTGTAGATTAGATTGCATGCGTCTAACACTCCCTGAGGTTGAGCTTTTATCCATTTTCCTTTTTTTTAAAAAGAGTGTGAGTAAAACTTAACTCTTCATAATCTCTTCTTGAAACATTTGCCTGTTTTGAATTTGTTTGTCCATTCCCTACTTCAGCACCAATTTTTAGGGCAAGTGTCCTTTACAGCCCTGAGTCCTTGTGAATGTTAAGTGACCATTAGCTGTGAGTTTAAAGCTGCTCTTGCAGGAAACGGCCACAAGGTGGCAGCATTTCTCCTTTACAAATTTCGTTTACTAGGGAAACCGAGCCTTAATGGAAGTGGTGTTCTAGGTTGTATATTAGAATGGAATATGCCAGGAAAAAGCCCTTTACGTTTATGTCTCATTACTTCTTGTTCATATTTGTAATTTACTTTTTATTTTTTATCCCAGCAAATTTGTTTACAATGGTTTGTTTGCTCTAGGTGTGCAAGATGTGGTTCTTTCACACATATACGTGTATCTATTCTTCCTCGCATCCTTTTCCCATGTAGGTGATGGCACAATGTTGAGCAGTCTCTCTCTTGGTCTTCCGTACGTCTTTGGTGGTTATATATTTCACATGGTTTGTATATCTTTGTTAACCCCAATATGGTAATGTAACCAATCCTCATCCCTTTCTATTTGGTGAACCATAAGTTTTTTTAATGAATCTGTGATTGCCTTTCTCTGTGGAAATATCTTCATTGGTATCAATTTTTAAGTAACTCCAAAAAGTCATATGATAGGATATGTGTCTTTTGCTTTCTCACTGACTACAGGTGGCGTGATTACGTCTAGACTCATCTATGGTGCTGCAAATGGCATTGTTTCATTTTTTTCACTAGCGAATATTCCATCTGTACATGGAGGAGTTCTTCTGTGTCCACCCATCTGTTGGTGGACTTTTTGGTTCCTTCCATATCTTGGCTATTGTAATACTGTGCAATGCAGATTTGCCTGCCTGTGTCTTTCCAATTCTCTCTTCTTAGATTATAGGTCGAGGAGTGGGCCTGCTGGATCATATGGTAGCTCAATGTTGACCTTTTTAATGCACCTCCATTCTGTTCTATTTCGTGGCCCTTTCCAAGTTACGTCCCCCTTGAAGTTGAGGGTATGCATTTCTCTACAACACCTTCAGCATTTATTGTTTGTAGTTTTCTTGCTGATGGTTATTCTGACAAGTGTGATCTGATACCTCTTTGTGGTTGAATTCGCACGTGCCTCATAATCCATTGAAATTGAGCTTGAAGGCAAGTCCTTTTTATTTTTCAAGCTGTGATTACCCCTTAGTTCTTCAAAGTGTTCTCTTAAAGTATGTGTCACATTTTGAAATGTTTTGGCCATTACCTCCCTCAAGACATTTTGAGGGCAGGTTTCATTTACAGTCCTGCATTACTTCTTCCTATGAAATGACCATTAGCACAGGCTTTAAAGCTGGTTTTGCAGGTAACTGCCATAGGGTGGCAGCCTTTCTATGTTCCCCACCCTTGTAACTAGGGGAAAGCCCTTGCGGCCTGTGGTGTTTCTTGGTTATAAATTAGAGTGGAGTGTGCCTGGACAAACCCACACAAGCTGATGTCTCTTTACATTTGTTGGATTTTTAAATTTAATTTTTATTTTTTATTGGAGTAATTTTCCACTGTGTACGTGGACCACTTCTACTTTGTGCATTCCTCAGTTGATGGACATTTTCAATGCTTCCAAGTGTTGGCTATGGTAAATATTGTTGGAGTGCAGGATTGCCAGCCTGTGACTTTTTGATTCTCATTTTCTCAGGTGATAGGCCCAGCACTGGGTGTGATTGATTGACTGGTAGCACCGTTTTTCCCTTTTCAAAGCACCTTCTTTTTGTTTTCATTAGTGGCTCTTACCACGTCCCCTTTAGAATCGAGGGTACACATTTCTCCATAATCGCTTCAGCATTTATTGTTTGCAGCATTTATGCTAATGGCCCTTCTGGCTGCTGTGAGCTGCTAGGTTTTTATAATTTCGGTTTGCATGTCTCTAAAAATTCGTAAAACTCATCATATTTCTCCGTCATTTTCTTTTCTGTTAAAAAAAGGAAACAATTGGTAGTACAATACAACTCTTGAAATTGTCTTCTTGGAAGGTTGCCCTCTGTTTAGTTTTTTGGTCAATTTTCCACACCAGAATTTTTTTAGAGAGCAGGTGTCATTTCCCGAACTGCAAGTTTGGTGAATATTTAGTGACCTTTAGCAATGGGTTTAAAGGTGATGTTGTGGGAAGTGGCCTCAAGCAGGCAGCATTTCTCCATTCCCAAATCTGGGTACTAGGGCAGCAGAGCCTTTCTGGAAGTCGTGTTCCTAGGTTGTAAATTACACTGGAATATGCATGGAGAAACCACAATTAGTTTATGTCTCATTACTTCTTCTTGGTTTTAAAAACTTTTTAATTGGGGTAAATCTTAGAATATTGTTTGTCCTAGGTGTACACAATCTGGTTCATTTGTACATTATATATGTCTATTCAAGTACAGATCCTCTTCCCATGTAAAATGTTACAGAGGGTTCCGCAGACCTCCCTTGCTATATGGTCGGTCTTTTTGAGATATGTATAAAATATGTGTTTGTATACATATAGTAACACTAATCTTAATTTATCCATTCCCCCCTCCTTTCCTTTTAGATGAGCATAGTTTGTTTTCTAAGTCTGTGAGTGTCTTTCTCTGAGGAAATATGTTCATTTGTGTCAGTTATTAGATAACGCCTATAAGTGATATCATAGAATATAGGTCTTTTGCTTTCCGACTTACCTCACGTTTCGTGATTATTTCCAGACTCAATTGTGGTGCCTCAGAGAGCAATGCTTCGTTGTCTTCCATGGCTAATATTCCATTGTGTACATGGACCACTTCTTCTTTATCCATTCACCTGTTGTTGGACATTTTGATTGCTTCACTGTCTTGGCTATTGTGAATAAGGCTGCACTGCAGCTTTTGCGGCCTGTGTCTTCTCGATTCTTTTCTTCTCCGGTGAGACGTCCAATGGTGCGCCGGCTGGATTGAATGGTACCTCCATTTTTACTTTTCAACACAGCTCCTTTCTGTTCTAATTATTGGCTGTTACCCCTTTACGTCTCACCAGCAGGTAGAGGGTACACAGTTCTGTAAAACCCCTACAGCATTTATTGTTTGTAGACTTTTTGCTGATGGTCAGTCGACTGGTGTAAGTTGAAACTTTTTGTAGATTAGATTGCATGCGTCTAACACTCCCTGAGGTTGAGCTTTTATCCATTTTCCTTTTTTTTAAAAAGAGTGTGAGTAAAACTTAACTCTTCATAATCTCTTCTTGAAACATTTGCCTGTTTTGAATTTGTTTGTCCATTCCCTACTTCAGCACCAATTTTTAGGGCAAGTGTCCTTTACAGCCCTGAGTCCTTGTGAATGTTAAGTGACCATTAGCTGTGAGTTTAAAGCTGCTCTTGCAGGAAACGGCCACAAGGTGGCAGCATTTCTCCTTTACCAATTTCGTTTACTAGGGAAACAGAGCCTTAATGGAAGTGGTGTTCTAGGTTGTATATTAGAATGGAATATGCCAGGAAAAAGCCCTTTACGTTTATGTCTCATTACTTCTTGTTCATATTTGTAATTTACTTTTTATTTTTTATCCCAGCAAATTTGATTACAATGGTTTGTTTGCTCTAGGTGTGCAAGATGTGGTTCTTTCACACATATACGTGTATCTATTCTTCCTCGCATCCTTTTCCCATGTAGGTGATGGCACAATGTTGAGCAGTCTCTCTCTTGGTCTTCCGTACGTCTTTGGTGGTTATATATTTCACATGGTTTGTATATCTTTGTTAACCCCAATATGGTAATGTAACCAATCCTCATCCCTTTCTATTTGGTGAACCATAAGTTTTTTTAATGAATCTGTGATTGCCTTTCTCTGTGGAAATATCTTCATTGGTATCAATTGTTAAGTAACTCCAAAAAGTGATATGATAGGATATGTGTCTTTTGCTTTCTCACTGACTACAGGTGGCGTGATTACGTCTAGACTCATCTATGGTGCTGCAAATGGCATTGTTTCATTTTTTTCACTAGCGAATATTCCATCTGTACATGGAGGAGTTCTTCTGTGTCCACCCATCTGTTGGTGGACTTTTTGGTTCCTTCCATATCTTGGCTATTGTAATACTGTGCAATGCAGATTTGCCTGCCTGTGTCTTTCCAATTCTCTCTTCTTAGATTATAGGTCGAGGAGTGGGCCTGCTGGATCATATGGTAGCTCAATGTTGACCTTTTTAATGCACCTCCATTCTGTTCTATTTCGTGGCCCTTTCCAAGTTACGTCCCCCTTGAAGTTGAGGGTATGCATTTCTCTACAACACCTTCAGCATTTATTGTTTGTAGTTTTCTTGCTGATGGTTATTCTGACAAGTGTGATCTGATACCTCTTTGTGGTTGAATTCGCACGTGCCTCATAATCCATTGAAATTGAGCTTGAAGGCAAGTCCTTTTTATTTTTCAAGCTGTGATTACCCCTTAGTTCTTCAAAGTGTTCTCTTAAAGTATGTGTCACATTTTGAAATGTTTTGGCCATTACCTCCCTCAAGACATTTTGAGGGCAGGTTTCATTTACAGTCCTGCATTACTTCTTCCTATGAAATGACCATTAGCACAGGCTTTAAAGCTGGTTTTGCAGGTAACTGCCATAGGGTGGCAGCCTTTCTATGTTCCCCACCCTTGTAACTAGGGGAAAGCCCTTGCGGCCTGTGGTGTTTCTTGGTTATAAATTAGAGTGGAGTGTGCCTGGACAAACCCACACAAGCTGATGTCTCTTTACATTTGTTGGATTTTTAAATTTAATTTTTATTTTTTATTGGAGTAATTTTCCACTGTGTACGTGGACCACTTCTACTTTGTGCATTCCTCAGTTGATGGACATTTTCAATGCTTCCAAGTGTTGGCTATGGTAAATATTGTTGGAGTGCAGGATTGCCAGCCTGTGACTTTTTGATTCTCATTTTCTCAGGTGTTAGGCCCAGCACTGGGTGTGATTGATTGACTGGTAGCACCGTTTTTCCCTTTTCAAAGCACCTTCTTTTTGTTTTCATTAGTGGCTCTTACCACGTCCCCTTTAGAATCGAGGGTACACATTTCTCCATAATCGCTTCAGCATTTATTGTTTGCAGCATTTATGCTAATGGCCCTTCTGGCTGCTGTGAGCTGCTAGGTTTTTATAATTTCGGTTTGCATGTCTCTAAAAATTCGTAAAACTCATCATATTTCTCCGTCATTTTCTTTTCTGTTAAAAAAAGGAAACAATTGGTAGTACAATACAACTCTTCAAATTGTCTTCTTGGAAGGTTGCCCTCTGTTTAGTTTTTTGGTCAATTTTCCACACCAGAATTTTTTTAGAGAGCAGGTGTCATTTCCCGAACTGCAAGTTTGGTGAATATTTAGTGACCTTTAGCAATGGGTTTAAAGGTGATGTTGTGGGAAGTGGCCTCAAGCAGGCAGCATTTCTCCATTCCCAAATCTGGGTACTAGGGCAGCAGAGCCTTTCTGGAAGTCGTGTTCCTAGGTTGTAAATTACACTGGAATATGCATGGAGAAACCACAATTAGTTTATGTCTCATTACTTCTTCTTGGTTTTAAAAACTTTTTAATTGGGGTAAAGCTTAGAATATTGTTTGTCCTAGGTGTACACAATCTGGTTCATTTGTACATTATATATGTCTATTCAAGTACAGATCCTCTTCCCATGTAAAATGTTACACAGGGTTCCGCAGACCTCCCTTGCTATATGGTCGGTCTTTTTGAGATATGTATAAAATATGTGTTTGTATACATATAGTAACACTAATCTTAATTTATCCATTCCCCCCTCCTTTCCTTTTAGATGAGCATAGTTTGTTTTCTAAGTCTGTGAGTGTGTTTCTCTGAGGAAATATGTTCATTTGTGTCAGTTATTAGATAACGCCTATAAGTGATATAATACAATATAGGTCTTTTGCTTTCTGACTTACCTCATGTTTCGTGATTATTTCCAGACTCATTTGTGGTGGCTCAGAGAGCAATGCTTCATTGTCTTCCATGGCTAATATTCCATTGTGTACATGGACCACTTCTTCTTTATCCATTCACCTGTTGTTGGACATTTTGATTGCTTCACTGTCTTGGCTATTGTGAATAAGGCTGCACTGCAGCTTTTGCGGCCTGTGTCTTCTCGATTCTTTTCTTCTCCGGTGAGACGTCCAATGGTGCGCCGGCTGGATTGAATGGTACCTCCATTTTTACTTTTCAACACAGCTCCTTTCTGTTCTAATTATTGGCTGTTACCCCTTTACGTCTCACCAGCAGGTAGAGGGTACAAGGTTCTGTAAAACCCCTTCAGCATTTATTGTTTGTAGACTTTTTGCTGATGGTCAGTCGACTGGTGTAAGTTGAAACTTTTTGTAGATTAGATTGCATGCGTCTAACACTCCCTGAGGTTGAGCTTTTATCCATTTTCCTTTTTTTTAAAAAGAGTGTGAGTAAAACTTAACTCTTCATAATCTCTTCTTGAAACATTTGCCTGTTTTGAATTTGTTTGTCCATTCCCTACTTCAGCACCAATTTTTAGGGCAAGTGTCCTTTACAGCCCTGAGTCCTCGTGAATGTTAAGTGACCATTAGCTGTGAGTTTAAAGCTGCTCTTGCAGGAAACGGCCACAAGGTGGCAGCATTTCTCCTTTACCAATTTTGTTTACTAGGGAAACAGAGCCTTAATGGAAGTGGTGTTCTAGGTTGTATATTAGAATGGAATATGTCAGGAAAAAGCCCTTTATGTTTATGTCTCATTACTTCTTGTTCATATTTGTAATTTACTTTTTATTTTTTATCCCAGCAAATTTGATTACAATGGTTTGTTTGCTCTAGGTGTGCAAGATGTGGTTCTTTCACACATATACGTGTATCTATTCTTCCTCGCATCCTTTTCCCATGTAGGTGATGGCACAATGTTGAGCAGTCTCTCTCTTGGTCTTCCGTACGTCTTTGGTGGTTATATATTTCACATGGTTTGTATATCTTTGTTAACCCCAATATGGTAATGTAACCAATCCTCAGCCCTTTCTATTTGGTGAACCATAAGTTTTTTTAATGAATCTGTGATTGCCTTTCTCTGTGGAAATATCTTCATTGGTATCAATTTTTAAGTAACTCCAAAAAGTGATATGATAGGATATGTGTCTTTTGCTTTCTCACTGACTACAGGTGGCGTGATTACGTCTAGACTCATCTATGATGCTGCAAATGGCAGTGTTTCATTTTTTTCACTAGCGAATATTCCATCTGTACATGGAGGAGTTCTTCTGTGTCCACCCATCTGTTGGTGGACTTTTTGGTTCCTTCCATATCTTGGCTATTGTAATACTGTGCAATGCAGATTTGCCTGCCTGTGTCTTTCCAATTCTCTCTTCTTAGATTATAGGTCGAGGAGTGGGCCTGCTGGATCATGTGGTAGCTCAATGTTTACCTTTTTAATGCACCTCCATTCTGTTGTATTTCGTGGCCCTTTCCAAGTTACGTCCCCCTTGAAGTTGAGGGTATGCATTTCTCTACAACACCTTCAGCATTTATTGTTTGTAGTTTTCTTGCTGATGGTTATTCTGACAAGTGTGATCTGATAACTCTTTGTGGTTGAATTCGCACGTGCCTCATAATCCTTTGAAATTGAGCTTGAAGGCAAGTCCTTTTTATTTTGCAAGCTGTGATTACCCCTTAGTTCTTCAAAGTGTTCTCTTAAAGTATGTGTCACATTTTGAAATGTTTTGGCCATGACCTCCCTCAAGACATTTTGAGGGCAGGTTTCATTTACACTCCTGCATTACTTCTTCCTATGAAATGACCATTAGCACAGGCTTTAAAGCTGGTTTTGCAGGTAACTGCCATAGGGCGGCAGCCTTTGTATATTCCCCACCCTGGTAACTAGGGAAAAGCCCTTGCGGTCTGTGGTGTTTCTCAGTTATAAATTAGAGTGGACTGTGCCTGGACAAACCCACACAAGCTGATGTCTCCTTACTTTTTTTGGATTTTTAAATGTAATTTTTATTTTTTATTGGAGTAATTTTCCACTGTGTACGTGGACCACTTCTACTTTGTGCATTCCTCAGTTGATGGACATTTTCAATGCTTCCAAGTGTTGGCTATGGTAAATATTGTTGGAGTGCAGGATTGCCAGCCTGTGACTTTTTGATTCTCATTTTCTCAGGTGATAGGCCCAGCACTGGGTGTGATTGACTGACTGGTAGCACTGTTTTTCCCTTTTCAAAGCACCTTCTTTTTGTTTTCATTAGTGGCACTTACCACGTCCCCTTTAGAATCGAGGGTACACATTTCTCCACAATCGCTTCAGCATTTATTGTTTGCAGCATTTATGCTAATGGCCCTTCTGGCTGCTGTGAGCTGCTAGGTTTTTATAATTTCGGTTTGCATGTCTCTAAAAATTCGTAAAACTCATCATATTTCTCCGCCGTTTTCTTTTCTGTTAAAAAAAGGAAACAATTGGTAGTACAATATAACTCTTGAAATTGTCTTCTTGGAAGGTTGCCCTCTGTTTAATTTTTTGGTCAATTTTCCACCCCAGAATTTTTTTAGAGAGCAGGTGTCATTTCCCGAACTGCAAGTTTGGTGAATATTTAGTGACCTTTAGCAATGGGTTTAAAGGTGATGTTGTGGGAAGTGGCCTCAAGCAGGCAGCATTTCTCCATTCCCAAATCTGGGTACTAGGGCAGCAGAGCCTTTCTGGAAGTCGTGTTCCTAGGTTGTAAATTACACTGGAATATGCATGGAGAAACCCCCATTAGTTTATGTCTCATTACTTCTTCTTGGTTTTAAAAACTTTTTAATTGGGGTAAAGCTTAGAATATTGTTTGTCCTAGGTGTACACAATCTGGTTCATTTGTACATTATATATGTCTATTCAAGTACAGATCCTCTTCCCATGTAAAATGTTACAGAGGGTTCCGCAGACCTCCCTTGCTATATGGTCGGTCTTTTTGAGATATGTATAAAATATGTGTTTGTATACATATAGTAACACTAATCTTAATTTATCCATTCCCCCCTCCTTTCCTTTTAGATGAGCATAGTTTGTTTTCTAAGTCTGTGAGTGTCTTTCTCTGAGGAAATATGTTCATTTGTGTCAGTTATTAGATAACGCCTATAAGTGATATCATAGAATATAGGTCTTTTGCTTTCTGACTTACCTCACGTTTCGTGATTATTTCCAGACTCAATTGTGGTGCCTCAGAGAGCAATGCTTCGTTGTCTTCCATGGCTAATATTCCATTGTGTACATGGACCACTTCTTCTTTATCCATTCACCTGTTGTTGGACATTTTGATTGCTTCACTGTCTTGGCTATTGTGAATAAGGCTGCACTGCAGCTTTTGCGGCCTGTGTCTTCTCGATTCTTTTCTTCTCCGGTGAGCCGTCCAATGGTGCGCCGGCTGGATTGAATGGTACCTCCATTTTTACTTTTCAACACAGCTCCTTTCTGTTCTAATTATTGGCTGTTACCCCTTTACGTCTCACCAGCAGGTAGAGGGTACACAGTTCTGTAAAACCCCTTCAGCATTTATTGTTTGTAGACTTTTTGCTGATGGTCAGTCGACTGGTGTAAGTTGAAACTTTTTGTAGATTAGATTGCATGCATCTAACACTCCCTGAGGTTGAGCTTTTATCCATTTTCCTTTTTTTTAAAAAGAGTGTGAGTAAAACTTAACTCTTCATAATCTCTTCTTGAAACATTTGCCTGTTTTGAATTTGTTTGTCCATTCCCTACTTCAGCACCAATTTTTAGGGCAAGTGTCCTTTACAGCCCTGAGTCCTTGTGAATGTTAAGTGACCATTAGCTGTGAGTTTAAAGCTGCTCTTGCAGGAAACGGCCACAAGGTGGCAGCATTTCTCCTTTACCAATTTCGTTTACTAGGGAAACAGAGCCTTAATGGAAGTGGTGTTCTAGGTTGTATATTAGAATGGAATATGCCAGGAAAAAGCCCTTTACGTTTATGTCTCATTACTTCTTGTTCATATTTGTAATTTACTTTTTATTTTTTATCCCAGCAAATTTGATTACAATGGTTTGTTTGCTCTAGGTGTGCAAGATGTGGCTCTTTCACACATATACGTGTATCTATTCTTCCTCGCATCCTTTTCCCATGTAGGTGATGGCACAATGTTGAGCAGTCTCTCTCTTGGTCTTCCGTACGTCTTTGGTGGTTATATATTTCACATGGTTTGTATATCTTTGTTAACCCCAATATGGTAATGTAACCAATCCTCATCCCTTTCTATTTGGTGAACCATAAGTTTTTTTAATGAATCTGTGATTGCCTTTCTCTGTGGAAATATCTTCATTGGTATCAATTTTTAAGTAACTCCAAAAAGTGATATGATAGGATATGTGTCTTTTGCTTTCTCACTGACTACAGGTGGCGTGATTACGTCTAGACTCATCTATGATGCTGCAAATGGCAGTGTTTCATTTTTTTCACTAGCGAATATTCCATCTGTACATGGAGGAGTTCTTCTGTGTCCACCCATCTGTTGGTGGACTTTTTGGTTCCTTCCATATCTTGGCTATTGTAATACTGTGCAATGCAGATTTGCCTGCCTGTGTCTTTCCAATTCTCTCTTCTTAGATTATAGGTCGAGGAGTGGGCCTGCTGGATCATGTGGTAGCTCAATGTTTACCTTTTTAATGCACCTCCATTCTGTTGTATTTCGTGGCCCTTTCCAAGTTACGTCCCCCTTGAAGTTGAGGGTATGCATTTCTCTACAACACCTTCAGCATTTATTGTTTGTAGTTTTCTTGCTGATGGTTATTCTGACAAGTGTGATCTGATAACTCTTTGTGGTTGAATTCGCACGTGCCTCATAATCCTTTGAAATTGAGCTTGAAGGCAAGTCCTTTTTATTTTGCAAGCTGTGATTACCCCTTAGTTCTTCAAAGTGTTCTCTTAAAGTATGTGTCACATTTTGAAATGTTTTGGCCATGACCTCCCTCAAGACATTTTGAGGGCAGGTTTCATTTACAGTCCTGCATTACTTCTTCCTATGAAATGACCATTAGCACAGGCTTTAAAGCTGGTTTTGCAGGTAACTGCCATAGGGCGGCAGCCTTTGTATATTCCCCACCCTGGTAACTAGGGAAAAGCCCTTGCGGTCTGTGGTGTTTCTCAGTTATAAATTAGAGTGGACTGTGCCTGGACAAACCCACACAAGCTGATGTCTCCTTACTTTTTTTGGATTTTTAAATGTAATTTTTATTTTTTATTGGAGTAATTTTCCACTGTGTACGTGGACCACTTCTACTTTGTGCATTCCTCAGTTGATGGACATTTTCAATGCTTCCAAGTGTTGGCTATGGTAAATATTGTTGGAGTGCAGGATTGCCAGCCTGTGACTTTTTGATTCTCATTTTCTCAGGTGATAGGCCCAGCACTGGGTGTGATTGACTGACTGGTAGCACTGTTTTTCCCTTTTCAAAGCACCTTCTTTTTGTTTTCATTAGTGGCACTTACCACGTCCCCTTTAGAATCGAGGGTACACATTTCTCCACAATCGCTTCAGCATTTATTGTTTGCAGCATTTATGCTAATGGCCCTTCTGGCTGCTGTGAGCTGCTAGGTTTTTATAATTTCGGTTTGCATGTCTCTAAAAATTCGTAAAACTCATCATATTTCTCCGCCGTTTTCTTTTCTGTTAAAAAAAGGAAACAATTGGTAGTACAATATAACTCTTGAAATTGTCTTCTTGGAAGGTTGCCCTCTGTTTAATTTTTTGGTCAATTTTCCACCCCAGAATTTTTTTAGAGAGCAGGTGTCATTTCCCGAACTGCAAGTTTGGTGAATATTTAGTGACCTTTAGCAATGGGTTTAAAGGTGATGTTGTGGGAAGTGGCCTCAAGCAGGCAGCATTTCTCCATTCCCAAATCTGGGTACTAGGGCAGCAGAGCCTTTCTGGAAGTCGTGTTCCTAGGTTGTAAATTACACTGGAATATGCATGGAGAAACCCCCATTAGTTTATGTCTCATTACTTCTTCTTGGTTTTAAAAACTTTTTAATTGGGGTAAAGCTTAGAATATTGTTTGTCCTAGGTGTGCACAATCTGGTTCATTTGTACATTATATATGTCTATTCAAGTACAGATCCTCTTCCCATGTAAAATGTTACAGAGGGTTCCGCAGACCTCCCTTGCTATATGGTCGGTCTTTTTGAGATATGTATAAAATATGTGTTTGTATACATATAGTAACACTAATCTTAATTTATCCATTCCCCCCTCCTTTCCTTTTAGATGAGCATAGTTTGTTTTCTAAGTCTGTGAGTGTCTTTCTCTGAGGAAATATGTTCATTTGTGTCAGTTATTAGATAACGCCTATAAGTGATATCATAGAATATAGGTCTTTTGCTTTCCGACTTACCTCACGTTTCGTGATTATTTCCAGACTCAATTGTGGTGCCTCAGAGAGCAATGCTTCGTTGTCTTCCATGGCTAATATTCCATTGTGTACATGGACCACTTCTTCTTTATCCATTCACCTGTTGTTGGACATTTTGATTGCTTCACTGTCTTGGCTATTGTGAATAAGGCTGCACTGCAGCTTTTGCGGCCTGTGTCTTCTCGATTCTTTTCTTCTCCGGTGAGCCGTCCAATGGTGCGCCGGCTGGATTGAATGGTACCTCCATTTTTACTTTTCAACACAGCTCCTTTCTGTTCTAATTATTGGCTGTTACCCCTTTACGTCTCACCAGCAGGTAGAGGGTACACAGTTCCCTAAAACCCCTTCAGCATTTATTGTTTGTAGACTTTTTGCTGATGGTCAGTCGACTGGTGTAAGTTGAAACTTTTTGTAGATTAGATTGCATGCATCTAACACTCCCTGAGGTTGAGCTTTTATCCATTTTCCTTTTTTTTAAAAAGAGTGTGAGTAAAACTTAACTCTTCATAATCTCTTCTTGAAACATTTGCCTGTTTTGAATTTGTTTGTCCATTCCCTACTTCAGCACCAATTTTTAGGGCAAGTGTCCTTTACAGCCCTGAGTCCTTGTGAATGTTAAGTGACCATTAGCTGTGAGTTTAAAGCTGCTCTTGCAGGAAACGGCCACAAGGTGGCAGCATTTCTCCTTTACCAATTTCGTTTACTAGGGAAACAGAGCCTTAATGGAAGTGGTGTTCTAGGTTGTATATTAGAATGGAATATGCCAGGAAAAAGCCCTTTACGTTTATGTCTCATTACTTCTTGTTCATATTTGTAATTTACTTTTTATTTTTTATCCCAGCAAATTTGATTACAATGGTTTGTTTGCTCTAGGTGTGCAAGATGTGGCTCTTTCACACATATACGTGTATCTATTCTTCCTCGCATCCTTTTCCCATGTAGGTGATGGCACAATGTTGAGCAGTCTCTCTCTTGGTCTTCCGTACGTCTTTGGTGGTTATATATTTCACATGGTTTGTATATCTTTGTTAACCCCAATATGGTAATGTAACCAATCCTCATCCCTTTCTATTTGGTGAACCATAAGTTTTTTTAATGAATCTGTGATTGCCTTTCTCTGTGGAAATATCTTCATTGGTATCAATTTTTAAGTAACTCCAAAAAGTGATATGATAGGATATGTGTCTTTTGCTTTCTCACTGACTACAGGTGGCGTGATTACGTCTAGACTCATCTATGGTGCTGCAAATGGCATTGTTTCATTTTTTTCACTAGCGAATATTCCATCTGTACATGGAGGAGTTCTTCTGTGTCCACCCATCTGTTGGTGGACTTTTTGGTTCCTTCCATATCTTGGCTATTGTAATACTGTGCAATGCAGATTTGCCTGCCTGTGTCTTTCCAATTCTCTCTTCTTAGATTATAGGTCGAGGAGTGGGCCTGCTGGATCATATGGTAGCTCAATGTTGACCTTTTTAATGCACCTCCATTCTGTTCTATTTCGTGGCCCTTTCCAAGTTACGTCCCCCTTGAAGTTGAGGGTATGCATTTCTCTACAACACCTTCAGCATTTATTGTTTGTAGTTTTCTTGCTGATGGTTATTCTGACAAGTGTGATCTGATACCTCTTTGTGGTTGAATTCGCACGTGCCTCATAATCCATTGAAATTGAGCTTGAAGGCAAGTCCTTTTTATTTTGCAAGCTGTGATTACCCCTTAGTTCTTCAAAGTGTTCTCTTAAAGTATGTGTCACATTTTGAAATGTTTTGGCCATGACCTCCCTCAAGACATTTTGAGGGCAGGTTTCATTTACAGTCCTGCATTACTTCTTCCTATGAAATGACCATTAGCACAGGCTTTAAAGCTGGTTTTGCAGGTAACTGCCATAGGGCGGCAGCCTTTCTATATTCCCCACCCTGGTAACTAGGGAAAAGTCCTTGCGGTCTGTGGTGTTTCTCGGTTATAAATTAGAGTGGACTGTGCCTGGACAAACCCACACAAGCTGATGTCTCCTTACTTTTTTTGGATTTTTAAATGTAATTTTTATTTTTTATTGGAGTAATTTTCCACTGTGTACGTGGACCACTTCTACTTTGTGCATTCCTCAGTTGATGGACATTTTCAATGCTTCCAAGTGTTGGCTATGGTAAATATTGTTGGAGTGCAGGATTGCCAGCCTGTGACTTTTTGATTCTCATTTTCTCAGGTGATAGGCCCAGCACTGGGTGTGATTGACTGACTGGTAGCACCGTTTTTCCCTTTTCAAAGCACCTTCTTTTTGTTTTCATTAGTGGCACTTACCACGTCCCCTTTAGAATCGAGGGTACACATTTCTCCACAATCACTTCAGCATTTATTGTTTGCAGCATTTATGCTAATGGCCCTTCTGGCTGCTGTGAGCTGCTAGGTTTTTATAATTTCGGTTTGCATGTCTCTAAAAATTCGTAAAACTCATCATGTTTCTCCGCCGTTTTCTTTTCTGTTAAAAAAAAGGAAACAATTGGTAGTACAATATAACTCTTGAAATTGTCTTCTTGGAAGGTTGCCCTCTGTTTAAGTTTTTGGTCAATTTTCCACCCCAGAATTTTTTTAGAGAGCAGGTGTCATTTCCCGAACTGCAAGTTTGGTGAATATTTAGTGACCTTTAGCAATGGGTTTAAAGGTGATGTTGTGGGAAGTGGCCTCAAGCAGGCAGCATTTCTCCATTCCCAAATCTGGGTACTAGGGCAGCAGAGCCTTTCTGGAAGTCGTGTTCCTAGGTTGTAAATTACACTGGAATATGCATGGAGAAACCCCCATTAGTTTATGTCTCATTACTTCTTCTTGGTTTTAAAAACTTTTTAATTGGGGTAAAGCTTAGAATATTGTTTGTCCTAGGTGTGCACAATCTGGTTCATTTGTACATTATATATGTCTATTCAAGTACAGATCCTCTTCCCATGTAAAATGTTACAGAGGGTTCCGCAGACCTCCCTTGCTATATGGTCGGTCTTTTTGAGATATGTATAAAATATGTGTTTGTATACATATAGTAACACTAATCTTAATTTATCCATTCCCCCCTCCTTTCCTTTTAGATGAGCATAGTTTGTTTTCTAAGTCTGTGAGTGTCTTTCTCTGAGGAAATATGTTCATTTGTGTCAGTTATTAGATAACGCCTATAAGTGATATCATAGAATATAGGTCTTTTGCTTTCCGACTTACCTCACGTTTCGTGATTATTTCCAGACTCAATTGTGGTGCCTCAGAGAGCAATGCTTCGTTGTCTTCCATGGCTAATATTCCATTGTGTACATGGACCACTTCTTCTTTATCCATTCACCTGTTGTTGGACATTTTGATTGCTTCACTGTCTTGGCTATTGTGAATAAGGCTGCACTGCAGCTTTTGCGGCCTGTGTCTTCTCGATTCTTTTCTTCTCCGGTGAGCCGTCCAATGGTGCGCCGGCTGGATTGAATGGTACCTCCATTTTTACTTTTCAACACAGCTCCTTTCTGTTCTAATTATTGGCTGTTACCCCTTTACGTCTCACCAGCAGGTAGAGGGTACACAGTTCCCTAAAACCCCTTCAGCATTTATTGTTTGTAGACTTTTTGCTGATGGTCAGTCGACTGGTGTAAGTTGAAACTTTTTGTAGATTAGATTGCATGCGTCTAACACTCCCTGAGGTTGAGCTTTTATCCATTTTCCTTTTTTTTAAAAAGAGTGTGAGTAAAACTTAACTCTTCATAATCTCTTCTTGAAACATTTGCCTGTTTTGAATTTGTTTGTCCATTCCCTACTTCAGCACCAATTTTTAGGGCAAGTGTCCTTTACAGCCCTGAGTCCTTGTGAATGTTAAGTGACCATTAGCTGTGAGTTTAAAGCTGCTCTTGCAGGAAACGGCCACAAGGTGGCAGCATTTCTCCTTTACCAATTTCGTTTACTAGGGAAACAGAGCCTTAATGGAAGTGGTGTTCTAGGTTGTATATAAGAATGGAATATGCCAGGAAAAAGCCCTTTAAGTTTATGTCTCATTACTTCTTGTTCATATTTGTAATTTACTTTTTATTTTTTATCCCAGCAAATTTGATTACAATGGTTTGTTTGCTCTAGGTGTGCAAGATGTGGTTCTTTCACACATATACGTGTATCTATTCTTCCTCGCATCCTTTTCCCATGTAGGTGATGGCACAATGTTGAGCAGTCTCTCTCCTGGTCTTCCGTACGTCTTTGGTGGTTATATATTTCACATGGTTTGTATATCTTTGTTAACCCCAATATGGTAATGTAACCAATCCTCATCCCTTTCTATTTGGTGAACCATAAGTTTTTTTAATGAATCTGTGATTGCCTTTCTCTGTGGAAATATCTTCATTGGTATCAATTTTTAAGTAACTCCAAAAAGTGATATGATAGGATATGTGTCTTTTGCTTTCTCACTGACTACAGGTGGCGTGATTACGTCTAGACTCATCTATGGTGCTGCAAATGGCATTGTTTCATTTTTTTCACTAGCGAATATTCCATCTGTACATGGAGGAGTTCTTCTGTGTCCACCCATCTGTTGGTGGACTTTTTGGTTCCTTCCATATCTTGGCTATTGTAATACTGTGCAATGCAGATTTGCCTGCCTGTGTCTTTCCAATTCTCTCTTCTTAGATTATAGGTCGAGGAGTGGGCCTGCTGGATCATATGGTAGCTCAATGTTGACCTTTTTAATGCACCTCCATTCTGTTCTATTTCGTGGCCCTTTCCAAGTTACGTCCCCCTTGAAGTTGAGGGTATGCATTTCTCTACAACACCTTCAGCATTTATTGTTTGTAGTTTTCTTGCTGATGGTTATTCTGACAAGCGTGATCTGATACCTCTTTGTGGTTGAATTCGCACGTGCCTCATAATCCATTGAAATTGAGCTTGAAGGCAAGTCCTTTTTATTTTGCAAGCTGTGATTACCCCTTAGTTCTTCAAAGTGTTCTCTTAAAGTATGTGTCACATTTTGATATGTTTTGGCCATGACCTCCCTCAAGACATTTTGAGGGCAGGTTTCATTTACAGTCCTGCATTACTTCTTCCTATGAAATGACCATTAGCACAGGCTTTAAAGCTGGTTTTGCAGGTAACTGCCATAGGGTGGCAGCCTTTCTATGTTCCCCACCCTTGTAACTAGGGGAAAGCCCTTGCGGCCTGTGGTGTTTCTCGGTTATAAATTAGAGTGGACTGTGCCTGGACAAGCCCACACAAGCTGATGTCTCTTTACATTTGTTGGATTTTTAAATGTAATTTTTATTTTTTATTGGAGTAATTTTCCACTGTGTACGTGGACCACTTCGACTTTGTGCATTCCTCGGTTGATGGACATTTTCATTGCTTCCAAATGTTGGCTATGGTAAATATTTTTGGAGTGCAGGATTGCCAGCCTGTGACTTTTTGATTCTCATTTTCTCAGGTGATAAGCCCAGCACTGGGTGTGATTGACTGACTGGTAGCACCGTTTTTCCCTTTTCAAAGCACCTTCTTTTTGTTTTCATTAGTGGCACTTACCACATCCCCTTTAGAATCGAGGGTACACATTTCTCCACAATCGCTTCAGCATTTATTGTTTGCAGCATTTATGCTAATGGCCCTTCTGGCTGCTGTGTGCTGATAGGTTTTTATAATTTGGGTTTGCATGTCTCTGAAAATTCGTAAAACTCATCATATTTTTCCGCCGTTTTCTTTTCTGTTAAAAAAAGGAAACAATTGGTAGTACAATATAACTCTTGAAATTGTCTTCTTGGAAGGTTGCCCTCTGTTTAATTTTTTGGTCAATTTTCCACCCCAGAATTTTTTTAGAGAACAGGTGTCATTTCCCGAACTGCAAGTTTGGTGACTATTTAGTGACCTTTAGCAATGGGTTTAAAGGTGATGTTGTGGGAAGTGGCCTCAAGCAGGCAGCATTTCTCCATTCCCAAATCTGGGTACTAGGGCAGCAGAGCCTTTCTGGAAGTCGTGTTCCTAGGTTGTAAATTACACTGGAATATGCATGGAGAAACCCCCATTAGTTTATGTCTCATTACTTCTTCTTGGTTTTAAAAACTTTTTAATTGGGGTAAAGCTTAGAATATTGTTTGTCCTAGGTGTGCACAATCTGGTTCATTTGTACATTATATATGTCTATTCAAGTACAGATCCTCTTCCCATGTAAAATGTTACAGAGGGTTCCGCAGACCTCCCTTGCTATATGGTCGGTCTTTTTGAGATATGTATAAAATATGTGTTTGTATACATATAGTAACACTAATCTTAATTTATCCATTCCCCCCTCCTTTCCTTTTAGATGAGCATAGTTTGTTTTCTAAGTCTGTGAGTGTCTTTCTCTGAGGAAATATGTTCATTTGTGTCAGTTATTAGATAACGCCTATAAGTGATATCATAGAATATAGGTCTTTTGCTTTCCGACTTACCTCACGTTTCGTGATTATTTCCAGACTCAATTGTGGTGCCTCAGAGAGCAATGCTTCGTTGTCTTCCATGGCTAATATTCCATTGTGTACATGGACCACTTCTTCTTTATCCATTCACCTGTTGTTGGACATTTTGATTGCTTCACTGTCTTGGCTATTGTGAATAAGGCTGCACTGCAGCTTTTGCGGCCTGTGTCTTCTCGATTCTTTTCTTCTCCGGTGAGCCGTCCAATGGTGCGCCGGCTGGATTGAATGGTACCTCCATTTTTACTTTTCAACACAGCTCCTTTCTGTTCTAATTATTGGCTGTTACCCCTTTACGTCTCACCAGCAGGTAGAGGGTACACAGTTCCCTAAAACCCCTTCAGCATTTATTGTTTGTAGACTTTTTGCTGATGGTCAGTCGACTGGTGTAAGTTGAAACTTTTTGTAGATTAGATTGCATGCGTCTAACACTCCCTGAGGTTGAGCTTTTATCCATTTTCCTTTTTTTTAAAAAGAGTGTGAGTAAAACTTAACTCTTCATAATCTCTTCTTGAAACATTTGCCTGTTTTGAATTTGTTTGTCCATTCCCTACTTCAGCACCAATTTTTAGGGCAAGTGTCCTTTACAGCCCTGAGTCCTTGTGAATGTTAAGTGACCATTAGCTGTGAGTTTAAAGCTGCTCTTGCAGGAAACGGCCACAAGGTGGCAGCATTTCTCCTTTACCAATTTCGTTTACTAGGGAAACAGAGCCTTAATGGAAGTGGTGTTCTAGGTTGTATATTAGAATGGAATATGCCAGGAAAAAGCCCTTTAAGTTTATGTCTCATTACTTCTTGTTCATATTTGTAATTTACTTTTTATTTTTTATCCCAGCAAATTTGATTACAATGGTTTGTTTGCTCTAGGTGTGCAAGATGTGGTTCTTTCACACATATACGTGTATCTATTCTTCCTCGCATCCTTTTCCCATGTAGGTGATGGCACAATGTTGAGCAGTCTCTCTCCTGGTCTTCCGTACGTCTTTGGTGGTTATATATTTCACATGGTTTGTATATCTTTGTTAACCCCAATATGGTAATGTAACCAATCCTCATCCCTTTCTATTTGGTGAACCATAAGTTTTTTTAATGAATCTGTGATTGCCTTTCTCTGTGGAAATATCTTCATTGGTATCAATTTTTAAGTAACTCCAAAAAGTGATATGATAGGATATGTGTCTTTTGCTTTCTCACTGACTACAGGTGGCGTGATTACGTCTAGACTCATCTATGGTGCTGCAAATGGCATTGTTTCATTTTTTTCACTAGCGAATATTCCATCTGTACATGGAGGAGTTCTTCTGTGTCCACCCATCTGTTGGTGGACTTTTTGGTTCCTTCCATATCTTGGCTATTGTAATACTGTGCAATGCAGATTTGCCTGCCTGTGTCTTTCCAATTCTCTCTTCTTAGATTATAGGTCGAGGAGTGGGCCTGCTGGATCATATGGTAGCTCAATGTTGACCTTTTTAATGCACCTCCATTCTGTTCTATTTCGTGGCCCTTTCCAAGTTACGTCCCCCTTGAAGTTGAGGGTATGCATTTCTCTACAACACCTTCAGCATTTATTGTTTGTAGTTTTCTTGCTGATGGTTATTCTGACAAGCGTGATCTGATACCTCTTTGTGGTTGAATTCGCACGTGCCTCATAATCCATTGAAATTGAGCTTGAAGGCAAGTCCTTTTTATTTTGCAAGCTGTGATTACCCCTTAGTTCTTCAAAGTGTTCTCTTAAAGTATGTGTCACATTTTGATATGTTTTGGCCATGACCTCCCTCAAGACATTTTGAGGGCAGGTTTCATTTACAGTCCTGCATTACTTCTTCCTATGAAATGACCATTAGCACAGGCTTTAAAGCTGGTTTTGCAGGTAACTGCCATAGGGTGGCAGCCTTTCTATGTTCCCCACCCTTGTAACTAGGGGAAAGCCCTTGCGGCCTGTGGTGTTTCTCGGTTATAAATTAGAGTGGACTGTGCCTGGACAAGCCCACACAAGCTGATGTCTCTTTACATTTGTTGGATTTTTAAATGTAATTTTTATTTTTTATTGGAGTAATTTTCCACTGTGTACGTGGACCACTTCGACTTTGTGCATTCCTCGGTTGATGGACATTTTCATTGCTTCCAAATGTTGGCTATGGTAAATATTGTTGGAGTGCAGGATTGCCAGCCTGTGACTTTTTGATTCTCATTTTCTCAGGTGATAAGCCCAGCACTGGGTGTGATTGACTGACTGGTAGCACCGTTTTTCCCTTTTCAAAGCACCTTCTTTTTGTTTTCATTAGTGGCACTTACCACATCCCCTTTAGAATCGAGGGTACACATTTCTCCACAATCGCTTCAGCATTTATTGTTTGCAGCATTTATGCTAATGGCCCTTCTGGCTGCTGTGTGCTGATAGGTTTTTATAATTTGGGTTTGCATGTCTCTGAAAATTCGTAAAACTCATCATATTTTTCCGCCGTTTTCTTTTCTGTTAAAAAAAGGAAACAATTGGTAGTACAATATAACTCTTGAAATTGTCTTCTTGGAAGGTTGCCCTCTGTTTAATTTTTTGGTCAATTTTCCACCCCAGAAGTTTTTTAGAGAACAGGTGTCATTTCCCGAACTGCAAGTTTGGTGAATATTTAGTGACCTTTAGCAATGGGTTTAAAGGTGATGTTGTGGGAAGTGGCCTCAAGCAGGCAGCATTTCTCCATTCCCAAATCTGGGTACTAGGGCAGCAGAGCCTTTCTGGAAGTCGTGTTCCTAGGTTGTAAATTACACTGGAATATGCATGGAGAAACCCCCATTAGTTTATGTCTCATTACTTCTTCTTGGTTTTAAAAACTTTTTAATTGGGGTAAAGCTTAGAATATTGTTTGTCCTAGGTGTGCACAATCTGGTTCATTTGTACATTATATATGTCTATTCAAGTACAGATCCTCTTCCCATGTAAAATGTTACAGAGGGTTCCGCAGACCTCCCTTGCTATATGGTCGGTCTTTTTGAGATATGTATAAAATATGTGTTTGTATACATATAGTAACACTAATCTTAATTTATCCATTCCCCCCTCCTTTCCTTTTAGATGAGCATAGTTTGTTTTCTAAGTCTGTGAGTGTCTTTCTCTGAGGAAATATGTTCATTTGTGTCAGTTATTAGATAACGCCTATAAGTGATATCATAGAATATAGGTCTTTTGCTTTCCGACTTACCTCACGTTTCGTGATTATTTCCAGACTCAATTGTGGTGCCTCAGAGAGCAATGCTTCGTTGTCTTCCATGGCTAATATTCCATTGTGTACATGGACCACTTCTTCTTTATCCATTCACCTGTTGTTGGACATTTTGATTGCTTCACTGTCTTGGCTATTGTGAATAAGGCTGCACTGCAGCTTTTGCGGCCTGTGTCTTCTCGATTCTTTTCTTCTCCGGTGAGCCGTCCAATGGTGCGCCGGCTGGATTGAATGGTACCTCCATTTTTACTTTTCAACACAGCTCCTTTCTGTTCTAATTATTGGCTGTTACCCCTTTACGTCTCACCAGCAGGTAGAGGGTACACAGTTCCCTAAAACCCCTTCAGCATTTATTGTTTGTAGACTTTTTGCTGATGGTCAGTCGACTGGTGTAAGTTGAAACTTTTTGTAGATTAGATTGCATGCGTCTAACACTCCCTGAGGTTGAGCTTTTATCCATTTTCCTTTTTTTTAAAAAGAGTGTGAGTAAAACTTAACTCTTCATAATCTCTTCTTGAAACATTTGCCTGTTTTGAATTTGTTTGTCCATTCCCTACTTCAGCACCAATTTTTAGGGCAAGTGTCCTTTACAGCCCTGAGTCCTTGTGAATGTTAAGTGACCATTAGCTGTGAGTTTAAAGCTGCTCTTGCAGGAAACGGCCACAAGGTGGCAGCATTTCTCCTTTACCAATTTCGTTTACTAGGGAAACAGAGCCTTAATGGAAGTGGTGTTCTAGGTTGTATATTAGAATGGAATATGCCAGGAAAAAGCCCTTTACGTTTATGTCTCATTACTTCTTGTTCATATTTGTAATTTACTTTTTATTTTTTATCCCAGCAAATTTGATTACAATGGTTTGTTTGCTCTAGGTGTGCAAGATGTGGTTCTTTCACACATATACGTGTATCTATTCTTCCTCGCATCCTTTTCCCATGTAGGTGATGGCACAATGTTGAGCAGTCTCTCTCCTGGTCTTCCGTACGTCTTTGGTGGTTATATATTTCACATGGTTTGTATATCTTTGTTAACCCCAATATGGTAATGTAACCAATCCTCATCCCTTTCTATTTGGTGAACCATAAGTTTTTTTAATGAATCTGTGATTGCCTTTCTCTGTGGAAATATCTTCATTGGTATCAATTTTTAAGTAACTCCAAAAAGTGATATGATAGGATATGTGTCTTTTGCTTTCTCACTGACTACAGGTGGCGTGATTACGTCTAGACTCATCTATGGTGCTGCAAATGGCATTGTTTCATTTTTTTCACTAGCGAATATTCCATCTGTACATGGAGGAGTTCTTCTGTGTCCACCCATCTGTTGGTGGACTTTTTGGTTCCTTCCATATCTTGGCTATTGTAATACTGTGCAATGCAGATTTGCCTGCCTGTGTCTTTCCAATTCTCTCTTCTTAGATTATAGGTCGAGGAGTGGGCCTGCTGGATCATATGGTAGCTCAATGTTGACCTTTTTAATGCACCTCCATTCTGTTCTATTTCGTGGCCCTTTCCAAGTTACGTCCCCCTTGAAGTTGAGGGTATGCATTTCTCTACAACACCTTCAGCATTTATTGTTTGTAGTTTTCTTGCTGATGGTTATTCTGACAAGCGTGATCTGATACCTCTTTGTGGTTGAATTCGCACGTGCCTCATAATCCATTGAAATTGAGCTTGAAGGCAAGTCCTTTTTATTTTGCAAGCTGTGATTACCCCTTAGTTCTTCAAAGTGTTCTCTTAAAGTATGTGTCACATTTTGATATGTTTTGGCCATGACCTCCCTCAAGACATTTTGAGGGCAGGTTTCATTTACAGTCCTGCATTACTTCTTCCTATGAAATGACCATTAGCACAGGCTTTAAAGCTGGTTTTGCAGGTAACTGCCATAGGGTGGCAGCCTTTCTATGTTCCCCACCCTTGTAACTAGGGGAAAGCCCTTGCGGCCTGTGGTGTTTCTCGGTTATAAATTAGAGTGGACTGTGCCTGGACAAGCCCACACAAGCTGATGTCTCTTTACATTTGTTGGATTTTTAAATGTAATTTTTATTTTTTATTGGAGTAATTTTCCACTGTGTACGTGGACCACTTCGACTTTGTGCATTCCTCGGTTGATGGACATTTTCATTGCTTCCAAATGTTGGCTATGGTAAATATTGTTGGAGTGCAGGATTGCCAGCCTGTGACTTTTTGATTCTCATTTTCTCAGGTGATAAGCCCAGCACTGGGTGTGATTGACTGACTGGTAGCACCGTTTTTCCCTTTTCAAAGCACCTTCTTTTTGTTTTCATTAGTGGCACTTACCACGTCCCCTTTAGAATCGAGGGTACACATTTCTCCACAATCGCTTCAGCATTTATTGTTTGCAGCATTTATGCTAATGGCCCTTGTGGCTGCTGTGAGCTGATAGGTTTTTATAATTTGGGTTTGCATGTCTCTGAAAATTCGTAAAATTCATCATATTTTTCCGCCGTTTTCTTTTCTGTTAAAAAAAGGAAACAATTGGTAGTACAATATAACTCTTGAAATTGTCTTCTTGGAAGGTTGCCCTCTGTTTAAGTTTTTGGTCAATTTTCCACCCCAGAATTTTTTTAGAGAGCAGGTGTCATTTCCCGAACTGCAAGTTTGGTGAATATTTAGTGACCTTTAGCAATGGGTTTAAAGGTGATGTTGTGGGAAGTGGCCTCAAGCAGGCAGCATTTCTCCATTCCCAAATCTGGGTACTAGGGCAGCAGAGCCTTTCTGGAAGTCGTGTTCCTAGGTTGTAAATTACACTGGAATATGCATGGAGAAACCCCCATTAGTTTATGTCTCATTATTTCTTCTTGGTTTTAAAAACTTTTTAATTGGTGTAAAGCTTAGAATATTGTTTGTCCTAGGTGTACACAATCTGGTTCATTTGTACATTATATATGTCTATTCAAGTACAGATCCTCTTCCCATGTAAAATGTTACAGAGGGTTCCGCAGACCTCCCTTGCTATATGGTCGGTCTTTTTGAGATATGTATAAAATATGTGTTTGTATACATATAGTAACACTAATCTTAATTTATCCATTCCCCCCTCCTTTCCTTTTAGATGAGCATAGTTTGTTTTCTAAGCCTTTGAGTGTCTTTCTCTTTGGAAATATGTTCATCTGTGCCAGTTATTAGATAATGCCATAAGTGATAATATAGGATATATGTGTTTTGCTTTCCGACCTACTTCATGTTTTGTGATTACCTCCAGGCTCATCTATGGTGCCTCAAAGAGCAGTGCTTCAATGTTTTTCATGGCTAATATTCCATTGTGTACATGGACCACTTCTTCTTGGTGCATTCCTCTGTTGATGGACATTTTCGTTGCTTCCAAGTGTTGCCTATGGTAAATATTGCTGGAGTGCAGGATTGCCAGCCTGTGATTTTTGATTTTCCTTTTCTCAGGGGATAGACCCAGCAGTGGGTATGATTGATTGACTGGTATGGTAGCTCAACGTTTACCTTTTCAAGGCACCTCAATTGTGCTTTCATTAGTGGCTCTTACCACGTCCCCCTTAGAATCGAGGGTACGCATTTCTCCACAATCACGTCAGCATTTCTTGTTTGCAGCATTTTTGTTGATGGCCATTCTGACTGGTGTGAGCTGATAGGTTTTTGTAATTTGGGTTTACATGTCTGTAAAAATTCCTACAATTCATCATTTTTCCACGCCTTTTTCTTTTCTGTTAAAAGAAAAAAAAAAGTGTGAGTATAATATACCTCTTCAAATTTTCTTTTTTGGAAGGTTGCACTCTAGAATTTTTTGTTCGATTTTCGACCTCAGTATTTTTTGGAGGGCCGGTGTCATTTACAGACCTGCAATTGGTGAATAATTAGTGACCTTTTGCAGTGGGTTCAAAGCTGCTGTTGTGGGAAACGGCCACAAGGATGCAGCATTTCTCGATTCCCAAATCTGGGTACTAGGGCAGCAGAGCCGTTCTGGAAGTTGTCTGCCTAGGTTTTCAATTTGGATGGAATGTGCCAGGAAAACCCCCCATAAGTTTATGTCTCATTACTCCTAGTTCGTTGTTTTAATTTTTTCAATTGGGGTAATGGTTAGAATGTTGCTTGTCCCAGGTGTCCACACTCTGGTTCATCTACATATTCTATATACCTATTTATGTAGAGATCCTCTTCCCGTGTAAATTATTACAGAGTGTTCCGTAAACCTTCCTTGCTATATGGTCGGTCTTTTTGATATATGTATATAATATGTATTTGTATACCTATGGTAACGCTAATCTTCATGTATCCATTCCCCCACCTTTCCTTTTAGATAAGCATAGTTTTTTTTTAATAAGTCTGTGATTGACTTTCTCTGTGGAAATATGTTCATTTGTGTCAGTTATTAGATAACGCCTATAAGTGATATCATAGGATATAGGACTTTTGCTTTCCGACTTACCTCATGTTCTGCGATTATCTCCAGGATCATCTATGGTGCCTCAAAGAGCAGTGTTTCATTGTTTTCCATGGCTAGTATTCATTGTGTACATGGACCACTTCTTCTTTATCCTTTCATCTGTTGATGGACATTTTGGTTGCTTCACTGTCTTGTCTATTGTGAATAAGGCTGCAGTGCAGCTTTTGCAGCCCGGGTCTTCTTCATTCTGGTCTTCTCAGGTGAGAGGCCCTTTGGTGCGCCTGCTGGATTGAATGGTACCTCAATTTTTCCTTTTCAACGCAGCTCCTTTCTGTTCTCATTATGAGCGTTTAACCCTTTTACATCTCACCAGCAGCTAGAGGGTACACAGTTCTCTAAAACCTCTTCAGCATTTATTGTTTGTAGACTCTTTGCCAATGGTCAGTCGACTGGTGTGAGTTGAAAACTTTTTGTAGATTAGATTGCATGAGTCTAATTCTTCCTGAGGCTGAGCTTTTATCCATTTTCCTTTCTTTAAAAAGAGAGTGAGTAAAACTTACCTCTTCATACTATCTTCGTGAACATTTTGCCCGTTTTGAATTTTTTTATCCATTCCCTACCTCAGCACAGTTTTGAGGGCAGGTGTCCTTTACAGCCCTGAGTCCTTGTGAATGGTAAGTGACCATTAGCTGTGGGTTAAAAGCTGCTCTTGCGGGAATCGGCCACAAGGTGGCAGCATTTCTCCTTTACCAAATCTGGTTACTAGGGCAACAGAGCCTTACTGGAAGTGGTGTTCTTGGTTGTAAATCAGAATGGAATGTGCCAGGAAAAAGACCCTGAAGTTTATGTCTCGTTACTTCTTGTTCATTATTTTAATTTTTAGTATATTGTTTTTCCTAGGTGTAGACATTCTGTTTCAATTGTACATTACATATATTTCTTCATGTACAGATTACCTACTCATGTAAATTATTTAGAGTGTTCCATAGACCTCCATTTCTATATGGTCGGTCTGTTTGATATATGTATTTAATATATATTTCTATATGTATGCTCACTGTTATATTAAACATAAGCATAGTTTGTCTTCTAACTCTGTGAGTGTCTTTCTCTGTGGAAATAAATATATTCATTTTTGTCAGTTGTTAGATAATACCTATAAGTAATATCATAGTATATTTTTATTTTGCTTTCCGAATTACCTCATATTCTGTGATTATATCTAGGTTCATCTACGGTGCTGCAAAGAGCAGTGTTTCATTGTTTCCCATGGCAAATATTCCATTGTGTACCCCGACCACTTCTTCTTTGTCTATTCATGTTGATGGGCATTTTAGTTGCTTCCTTGTCTTGCCTATTGTGTATACCGCTGCAGTGCAGCTTTTGCAGCCTGTGTCTTCTCGATTCTGCTCTTCTCTGGTGATAGGCCCAGCTCTGGTCCTGCTGGATCAAATGGTGGCTCAATTTTTACTTTTAAACGCAGCTCCTTTCTCTTCTCATTATTGGCTCTTACCACTTTACATCTCACCAGCCGCTACAGGGCACAGAATTGGCTAAAACCCCTTCAGCATTTATTGTTCGTAGACGTTTTACTAATGGTTATTTGACTGGTGCGAGTTGAAACTTTTTGTAGATTAAATTTGCATTAGTCTAAAAATTCTTTATGTTTAGTTTATATCCATTTTCCTTTTTAAGAAAAAGTGAGTAAAACTTTCCCCTTAAAAAAAAGTGAGTAAAACTTACCAATGATCTTCCTGAAAAATTTCCTGTGTGTTGAGTTTTTTGCCCATTCCCTGTCCCAGGACATTTTTTGAGGGCAGGTGTCCTTTACAGCCCTGAGTCCTTGTGAATACTAACTGACCATTAGTTGTGGGGTTAAAGCTGGTCTTGCATTAAATGGCCACAAGGAGGCAGCATTTCTACATTTCCAACTTTCGGCACTTGGGCAACAGTGCCTTCCTGGAAATCGTGTTAGTAGGCTGAAAATTAGAGTGGAATGTGCCAAGACAACACCCAACAGCTTATATCTCCTTACTTTCTGTTTGATTTTTAAATTTATTTTTTATTAGAGCAAATTTGATTAAAATGTTGTGTTTCTTCTAGGTGTACAGAATCTGGTTCATTATATATATGTATCTATAGATCTTTGGATCCTATCCCACGTAGGTTATTACAGAGTGTTGAGTAGACCTCTGTAGGTATAGCCTAGGTTTTGGTGATTTATATTTTTCATATGTATTAGTATAGGTCTGTCATCCATCATATCCTAATTTATACATGCCTCACACCTTTCCATTTGGTTAAATATAATTTTGTTTTCTTCATCCATTAGTGCCCTTGTCTTGGAAATAAGTTCATGTGTATCAATTTTTAGGTAAAACCTAAAAGTGATATCATAGGATATCTGTCTTTCAGTTTCTTCGTTACTTCAAGTTGTGTGATTATCTCTAGGTCTTTCTATGGTGTTGCAAACGTCACTGTTTCATTTTTTTCCATGGCTAATATTCGACTGTGTACAATGAAAACTTCTTCTTTGTGCATTCATCTGTTGAAGGACATTTTGGTTGTTTCCAAATTTTGGCTATGGTAAATATTGCTGCAGTGCAGGATTGCCAGCCTGTGTCTTTTTGATTCTGGTCTTCTAAGGTGATAGTCCCAGCAGTGGGCTTTCCAGATCATATAGTAGCTCAATGTTTAAATTTAAACTCACCTCCATTATGTTCTCACTACTGACTGTTACCAGTTTACATCCAATCAGCTGCTAGAGGGTACACAGTTCTCTAATACCCGTTCAGCATTTATTGTTTGTAGATTTTTTGGTGATGATCATTCTGACTGTTGTGAAGTAAATGTTTTTGTAGATTGGATTAGCATGTCTTTATTAATTCAAGATGTTGAGCATTTTTCCATGCCCACTGCTGGGGCTATCACCTGAGAAGATGAGGATCAAAAAGACAGGAGTTGGCAATCCTGCATTCCAGCAACATTTACCATAGCCAATATTTGGAAACAATGAATATGTGCATCACCAGAGGAATGCACAAAGAAGATGTGCTCCATGTACACAATGGAATATTACTAAAATAAAAATAAAAATTAAATTAAAAAAACAAAAGTAAGGAGACATCAGCTTTTGTGGCTTTATTTGGGCACATTCCATGCTAATTTATACCACAGGACCACCACTGGCCAGAAGGAATGTTTCCCTAGTTACCAGAGTGGGGAACGTAGAAAGGCTGCCACACTCTGGCAGTTACCTGCAAAAGCAAGTTTAAAGCCTGAGCTAATGGTCACTTCATATGAACAAGTACTGCAGGGCTGTAAATGAAACCTGCCCTCAAAGTGTCTTGAGGGAGATAATGGCCAAAATATTTCAAATGGTGACACATACTTTAAGAAAACACTTTGAAGAAATAAGCTCTAATCACAGCTGGAAATATAAAAAAGGACATGCCTTAAAGCTCAATTTCAATGCATTATGAGACACATGCAAATTCAACCACAAAGAGGTATCAGCTCACACCACTCAGAATAACCATCAGCAAAAACTACAAAGAATAAATCCTGAAGGCGCTGGGAAGAAATACATACCCTCCACTTTAAGTGGGACGTAACCTGGAAAGAGCCACTAAGGAGAACAGAATAGAGGTGCCTTTAAAAGGTAAACATTGAGCTACCGTATGATCCAGCAGACCTATTCCTGGACCTATAAACTAAGAAGACAGAATTGGAAGGACACAGGCACGCAAATCTGCTTTGCATAGTATTACAATAGCCAAGATATGGAAGTAACCAAAAAGTCCACCGACAGATGGGTGGACAAAGAAGAACTGCTACCTGTACAGATGGAATATGAGCTAGTGAAAAAAATGAAACAATGCCATTTCCAGCACCATAGATGAGTCTAGAAGTAATCACGCAACTTGGAGTAAGCGAGAAAGCGAAAAACACATATCCTATCATATCACATATAGGTGTTACCTAAAAAATGATACAAACAAAGATATTTCCACAGAGAAACACTTTCATAGATTCATTAAAAAACTTACGGTTCACCAAATGGACAGGTGTGAGGATTGGATACATTACCATATTGAGGTTAACAGAGCGATACAAACACATGTGAAATATAGAATCACCAAAGACCTACGCAATACCACGAGAAGACTGCTCAACATTGTGTCATAACCTACAAGGGAGAAGGATCCGAAGAAGAACAGATATATGTATATGTGTGAAAGAACCACATCTTGCACACCTAGAACAAACAAAACATTGTAATCAAGTTTGCTGTGAGAAAAAATAAAAATTAAGTTAAAAATACCAACAAGAAGTAAGGAGACATAAACTTAAAGGGCTTTTTCCTCGCACATTCCGTTCTAATTTACAACCTAGAACACCACTTCCAGTAAGGCTCTGTTGCCCTAGTAACCAGATTTGGTAAAGGAGAAATGCTGCCACCTTGTGGCCGATTCCCGCAAGAGCAGCTTTTAACCCACAGCTAATGGTCACTTACCATTCACAAGGACTCAGGGCTGTAAAGGACACCTGCCCTCAAAACTGTGCTGAGGTAGGGAATGGATAAAAAAAATCAAAACGGGCAAAATGTTCACGAAGATAGTATGAAGAGGTAAGTTTTACTCACTCTCTTTTTAAAGAAAGGAAAATGGATAAAAGCTCAGCCTCAGGAAGAATTAGACTCATGCAATCTAATCTACAAAAAGTTTTCAACTCACACCAGTCGACTGACCATTGGCAAAGAGTCTACAAACAATAAATGCTGAAGAGGTTTTAGAGAACTGTGTACCCTCTAGCTGCTGGTGAGATGTAAAAGGGTTAAACGCTCATAATGAGAACAGAAAGGAGCTGCGTTGAAAAGGAAAAATTGAGGTACCATTCAATCCAGCAGGCGCACCAAAGGGCCTCTCACCTGAGAAGACCAGAATGAAGAAGACCCGGGCTGCAAAAGCTGCACTGCAGCCTTATTCACAATAGACAAGACAGTGAAGCAACCAAAATGTCCATCAACAGATGAAAGGATAAAGAAGAAGTGGTCCATGTACACAATGAATACTAGCCATGGAAAACAATGAAACACTGCTCTTTGAGGCACCATAGATGAGCCTGGAGATAATCACAAAACATGAAGTAGGTCGGAAAGCAAAACACCTATATCCTATATTATCACTTATGGCATTATCTAATAACTGGCACAGATGAACATATTTCCAAAGAGAAAGACACTCACAGGCTTAGAAAACAAACTATGCTCATCTGAAAGGAAAGGAGGGGGGAAATTGAGAAATGAAGATTAGTGTTACTATACATATACAAATACATATTATATACATGTATCAAAAAGACCGAACATATAGCAAGGGAGGTCGACGGAACACTGTAATATTTTACATGGGAAGAGGATCTGTACATTAATAGACATACATAATGTACAAATGAACCAGATTGTGTACACCTAGGACAAACAATATTCTAAACTTTACCCAGATTAAAAAACTTTTAAAAACCAGGAAGAAGTAATGAGACATAAACTTATGGGGATTTCTCCTGGCAAATTCCATTCTAATTTACAACCTAGGACAATGACTTCCAGAAAGGCTCTGCTGCCCTAGTACCCAGATTGGGGAATGGAGAAATGCTACCTCCTTGTGGCCGTTTCCCACAACCGCAGCTTTGAACCCACTGCAAAAGGTCACTAAATTTTCACCAACTTGCAGTTCTGTAAATGACACCTGCCCTCCAGAAAATTTCTGGGGTCAAAAATCGACCAGAAAATTCAAAAGAGGGCAACCTTCGAAGAAGACAATTTCAAGAGCTATATTGTACTCACGGTTTTTTTCTTTTAAGAGAAAAGACAAAGGCGTAGGAATATGATGAATTGTAAAAAATTTAATGACATGCATACCCATATGACAAAAACCTATCAGCTCAGAGCAGTCAGAATGGCCATTAGGAAAAATGCTGCAAAAAATAAACGGTGAAGGGAGTGTGGAGAAATGCGTACCCTCGGTTGTAAGGGGGTCATGTAAAGAGCCACTAATGAAAACACAGTGTAGGTGCTTTGAAAAGGGAAACATTGAGCTACCAGTCAATCAAGCACAACCACTGCTTGGCCTATCACCTGAGAAAATGAGAATCAAAAAGTCACAGGCTGGCAAACCTGTACGCCAGCAAGATTTACCATAGCCAGCACTTGGAAGCAATGAAAATGTCCATCAACCGAGGAATGCCCCAAGAAGAAGTGGTCCGCGTACACAATGGAATATTACTCTAATAATAAATATAACTTAAATTTAAAAACAAACAAAAGCAAGGAGACATCAACATTTGTGGGTTTATCCGGGCACATTGCACTCTAATTTATAACCGAAGAACACCACTGGCCGGTAGGTCTGTTTCCCTAGTACCAGCAAGGGGAATGTAGAAAGGCTGCTGCTCTCTGGCCGTTACCTGCAAAAGCAGGTTTAAAGCCTGAGCTAATGGTCACTTCATATGAACAAGTACTGCAGGGCTGTAAATGAAACCTGCCCTCAAAGTGTCTTGAGGGAGATAATGGCCAAAATATTTCAAATGGTGACACATACTTTAAGAAAACACTTTGAAGAAATAAGCTCTAATCACAGCTGGAAATATAAAAAAGGACATGCCTTAAAGCTCAATTTCAATGCATTATGAGACACATGCAAATTCAACCACAAAGAGGTATCAGCTCACACCACTCAGAATAACCATCAGCAAAAACTACAAAGAATAAATCCTGAAGGCGCTGGGAAGAAATACATACCCTCCACTTTAAGTGGGACGTAACCTGGAAAGAGCCACTAAGGAGAACAGAATAGAGGTGCCTTTAAAAGGTAAACATTGAGCTACCGTATGATCCAGCAGACCTATTCCTGGACCTATAAACTAAGAAGACAGAATTGGAAGGACACAGGCACGCAAATCTGCTTTGCATAGTATTACAATAGCCAAGATATGGAAGTAACCAAAAAGTCCACCGACAGATGGGTGGACAAAGAAGAACTGCTACCTGTACAGATGGAATATGAGCTAGTGAAAAAAATGAAACAATGCCATTTCCAGCACCATAGATGAGTCTAGAAGTAATCACGCAACTTGGAGTAAGCGAGAAAGCGAAAAACACATATCCTATCATATCACATATAGGTGTTACCTAAAAAATGATACAAACAAAGATATTTCCACAGAGAAACACTTTCATAGATTCATTAAAAAACTTACGGTTCACCAAATGGACAGGTGTGAGGATTGGATACATTACCATATTGAGGTTAACAGAGCGATACAAACACATGTGAAATATAGAATCACCAAAGACCTACGCAATACCACGAGAAGACTGCTCAACATTGTGTCATAACCTACAAGGGAAAAGGATCCGAAGAAGAACAGATATATGGATATGTGTGAAAGAACCACATCTTGCACACCTAGAACAAACAAAACATTGTAATCAAGTTTGCTGTGAGAAAAAATAAAAATTAAGTTAAAAATACCAACAAGAAGTAAGGAGACATAAACTTAAAGGGCTTTTTCCTCGCACATTCCGTTCTAATTTACAACCTAGAACACCACTTCCAGTAAGGCTCTGTTGCCCTAGTAACCAGATTTGGTAAAGGAGAAATGCTGCCACCTTGTGGCCGATTCCCGCAAGAGCAGCTTTTAACCCACAGCTAATGGTCACTTACCATTCACAAGGACTCAGGGCTGTAAAGGACACCTGCCCTCAAAACTGTGCTGAGGTAGGGAATGGATAAAAAAATTCAAAACGGGCAAAATGTTCACGAAGATAGTATGAAGAGGTAAGTTTTACTCACTCTCTTTTTAAAGAAAGGAAAATGGATAAAAGCTCAGCCTCAGGAAGAATTAGACTCATGCAATCTAATCTACAAAAAGTTTTCAACTCACACCAGTCGACTGACCATTGGCAAAGAGTCTACAAACAATAAATGCTGAAGAGGTTTTAGAGAACTGTGTACCCTCTAGCTGCTGGTGAGATGTAAAAGGGTTAAACGCTCATAATGAGAACAGAAAGGAGCTGCGTTGAAAAGGAAAAATTGAGGTACCATTCAATCCAGCAGGCGCACCAAAGGGCCTCTCACCTGAGAAGACCAGAATGAAGAAGACCCGGGCTGCAAAAGCTGCACTGCAGCCTTATTCACAATAGACAAGACAGTGAAGCAACCAAAATGTCCATCAACAGATGAAAGGATAAAGAAGAAGTGGTCCATGTACACAATGAATACTAGCCATGGAAAACAATGAAACACTGCTCTTTGAGGCACCATAGATGATCCTGGAGATAATCGCAGAACATGAGGTAAGTCGGAAAGCAAAAGTCCTATATCCTATGATATCACTTATAGGCGTTATCTAATAACTGACACAAATGAACATATTTCCACAGAGAAAGTCAATCACAGACTTATTAAAAAAAACTATGCTTATCTAAAAGGAAAGGTGGGGGGAATGGATACATGAAGATTAGCGTTACCATAGGTATACAAATACATATTATATACATATATCAAAAAGACCGACCATATAGCAAGGAAGGTTTACGGAACACTCTGTAATAATTTACACGGGAAGAGGATCTCTACATAAATAGGTATATAGAATATGTAGATGAACCAGAGTGTGGACACCTGGGACAAGCAACATTCTAACCATTACCCCAATTGAAAAAATTAAAACAACGAACTAGGAGTAATGAGACATAAACTTATGGGGGGTTTTCCTGGCACATTCCATCCAAATTGAAAACCTAGGCAGACAACTTCCAGAACGGCTCTGCTGCCCTAGTACCCAGATTTGGGAATCGAGAAATGCTGCATCCTTGTGGCCGTTTCCCACAACAGCAGCTTTGAACCCACTGCAAAAGGTCACTAATTATTCACCAATTGCAGGTCTGTAAATGACACCGGCCCTCCAAAAAATACTGAGGTCGAAAATCGAACAAAAAAGTCTAGAGTGCAACCTTCCAAAAAAGAAAATTTGAAGAGGTATATTATACTCACACTTTTTTTCTTTTTTCTTTTAACAGAAAAGAAAAAGGCGTGGAAAAATGATGAATTGTAGGAATTTTTACAGACATGTAAACCCAAATTACAAAAACCTATCAGCTCACACCAGTCAGAATGGCCATCAACAAAAATGCTGCAAACAAGAAATGCTGACGTGATTGTGGAGAAATGCGTACCCTCGATTCTAAGGGGGACGTGGTAAGAGCCACTAATGAAAGCACAATTGAGGTGCCTTGAAAAGGTAAACGTTGAGCTACCATACCAGTCAATCAATCATACCCACTGCTGGGTCTATCCCCTGAGAAAAGGAAAATCAAAAATCACAGGCTGGCAATCCTGCACTCCAGCAATATTTACCATAGGCAACACTTGGAAGCAACGAAAATGTCCATCAACAGAGGAATGCACCAAGAAGAAGTGGTCCATGTACACAATGGAATATTAGCCATGAAAAACATTGAAGCACTGCTCTTTGAGGCACCATAGATGAGCCTGGAGATAATCACAAAACATGAAGTAGGTCGGAAAGCAAAACACCTATATCCTATATTATCACTTATGGCATTATCTAATAACTGGCACAGATGAACATATTTCCAAAGAGAAAGACACTCACAGGCTGAGAAAACAAACTATGCTCATCTGAAAGGAAAGGAGGGGGGAAATTGAGAAATGAAGATTAGTGTTACTATACATATACAAATACATATTATATACATGTATCAAAAAGACCGAACATATAGCAAGGGAGGTCGACGGAACACTGTAATATTTTACATGGGAAGAGGATCTGTACATTAATAGACATACATAATGTACAAATGAACCAGATTGTGTACACCTAGGACAAACAATATTCTAAACTTTACCCAGATTAAAAAACTTTTAAAAACCAGGAAGAAGTAATGAGACATAAACTTATGGGGATTTCTCCTGGCAAATTCCATTCTAATTTACAACCTAGGACAATGACTTCCAGAAAGGCTCTGCTGCCCTAGTACCCAGATTGGGGAATGGAGAAATGCTACCTCCTTGTGGCCGTTTCCCACAACCGCAGCTTTGAACCCACTGCAAAAGGTCACTAAATTTTCACCAACTTGCAGTTCTGTAAATGACACCTGCCCTCCAGAAAATTTCTGGGGTCAAAAATCGACCAGAAAATTCAAAAGAGGGCAACCTTCGAAGAAGACAATTTCAAGAGCTATATTGTACTCACGGTTTTTTTCTTTTAAGAGAAAAGACAAAGGCGTAGGAATATGATGAATTGTAAAAAATTTAATGACATGCATACCCATATGACAAAAACCTATCAGCTCAGAGCAGTCAGAATGGCCATTAGGAAAAATGCTGCAAAAAATAAACGGTGAAGGGAGTGTGGAGAAATGCGTACCCTCGGTTGTAAGGGGGTCATGTAAAGAGCCACTAATGAAAACACAGTGTAGGTGCTTTGAAAAGGGAAACATTGAGCTACCAGTCAATCAAGCACAACCACTGCTTGGCCTATCACCTGAGAAAATGAGAATCAAAAAGTCACAGGCTGGCAAACCTGTACGCCAGCAAGATTTACCATAGCCAGCACTTGGAAGCAATGAAAATGTCCATCAACCGAGGAATGCCCCAAGAAGAAGTGGTCCGCGTACACAATGGAATATTACTCTAATAATAAATATAAATTAAATTTAAAAACAAACAAAAGCAAGGAGACATCAACATTTGTGGGTTTATCCGGGCACATTGCACTCTAATTTATAACCGAAGAACACCACTGGCCGGTAGGTCTGTTTCCCTAGTACCAGCAAGGGGAATGTAGAAAGGCTGCTGCTCTCTGGCCGTTACCTGCAAAAGCAGGTTTAAAGCCTGAGCTAATGGTCACTTCATATGAACAAGTACTGCAGGGCTGTAAATGAAACCTGCCCTCAAAGTGTCTTGAGGGAGATAATGGCCAAAATATTTCAAATGGTGACACATACTTTAAGAAAACACTTTGAAGAAATAAGCTCTAATCACAGCTGGAAATATAAAAAAGGACATGCCTTAAAGCTCAATTTCAATGCATTATGAGACACATGCAAATTCAACCACAAAGAGGTATCAGCTCACACCACTCAGAATAACCATCAGCAAAAACTACAAAGAATAAATCCTGAAGGCGCTGGGAAGAAATACATACCCTCCACTTTAAGTGGGACGTAACCTGGAAAGAGCCACTAAGGAGAACAGAATAGAGGTGCCTTTAAAAGGTAAACATTGAGCTACCGTATGATCCAGCAGACCTATTCCTGGACCTATAAACTAAGAAGACAGAATTGGAAGGACACAGGCACGCAAATCTGCTTTGCATAGTATTACAATAGCCAAGATATGGAAGTAACCAAAAAGTCCACCGACAGATGGGTGGACAAAGAAGAACTGCTACCTGTACAGATGGAATATGAGCTAGTGAAAAAAATGAAACAATGCCATTTCCAGCACCATAGATGAGTCTAGAAGTAATCACGCAACTTGGAGTAAGCGAGAAAGCGAAAAACACATATCCTATCATATCACATATAGGTGTTACCTAAAAAATGATACAAACAAAGATATTTCCACAGAGAAACACTTTCATAGATTCATTAAAAAACTTACGGTTCACCAAATGGACAGGTGTGAGGATTGGATACATTACCATATTGAGGTTAACAGAGCGATACAAACACATGTGAAATATAGAATCACCAAAGACCTACGCAATACCACGAGAAGACTGCTCAACATTGTGTCATAACCTACAAGGGAGAAGGATCCGAAGAAGAACAGATATATGTATATGTGTGAAAGAACCACATCTTGCACACCTAGAACAAACAAAACATTGTAATCAAGTTTGCTGTGAGAAAAAATAAAAATTAAGTTAAAAATACCAACAAGAAGTAAGGAGACATAAACTTAAAGGGCTTTTTCCTCGCACATTCCGTTCTAATTTACAACCTAGAACACCACTTCCAGTAAGGCTCTGTTGCCCTAGTAACCAGATTTGGTAAAGGAGAAATGCTGCCACCTTGTGGCCGATTCCCGCAAGAGCAGCTTTTAACCCACAGCTAATGGTCACTTACCATTCACAAGGACTCAGGGCTGTAAAGGACACCTGCCCTCAAAACTGTGCTGAGGTAGGGAATGGATAAAAAAATTCAAAACGGGCAAAATGTTCACGAAGATAGTATGAAGAGGTAAGTTTTACTCACTCTCTTTTTAAAGAAAGGAAAATGGATAAAAGCTCAGCCTCAGGAAGAATTAGACTCATGCAATCTAATCTACAAAAAGTTTTCAACTCACACCAGTCGACTGACCATTGGCAAAGAGTCTACAAACAATAAATGCTGAAGAGGTTTTAGAGAACTGTGTACCCTCTAGCTGCTGGTGAGATGTAAAAGGGTTAAACGCTCATAATGAGAACAGAAAGGAGCTGCGTTGAAAAGGAAAAATTGAGATACCATTCAATCCAGCAGGCGCACCAAAGGGCCTCTCACCTGAGAAGACCAGAATGAAGAAGACCCGGGCTGCAAAAGCTGCACTGCAGCCTTATTCACAATAGACAAGACAGTGAAGCAACCAAAATGTCCATCAACAGACGAAAGGATAAAGAAGAAGTGGTCCATGTACACAATGAATACTAGCCATGGAAAACAATGAAACACTGCTCTTTGAGGCACCATAGATGATCCTGGAGATAATCGCAGAACATGAGGTAAGTCGGAAAGCAAAAGTCCTATATCCTATGATATCACTTATAGGCGTTATCTAATAACTGACACAAATGAACATATTTCCACAGAGAAAGTCAATCACAGACTTATTAAAAAAAAACTATGCTTATCTAAAAGGAAAGGTGGGGGGAATGGATACATGAAGATTAGCGTTACCATAGGTATACAAATACATATTATATACATATATCAAAAAGACCGACCATATAGCAAGGAAGGTTTACGGAACACTCTGTAATAATTTACACGGGAAGAGGATCTCTACATAAATAGGTATATAGAATATGTAGATGAACCAGAGTGTGGACACCTGGGACAAGCAACATTCTAACCATTACCCCAATTGAAAAAATTAAAACAACGAACTAGGAGTAATGAGACATAAACTTATGGGGGGTTTTCCTGGCACATTCCATCCAAATTGAAAACCTAGGCAGACAACTTCCAGAACGGCTCTGCTGCCCTAGTACCCAGATTTGGGAATCGAGAAATGCTGCATCCTTGTGGCCGTTTCCCACAACAGCAGCTTTGAACCCACTGCAAAAGGTCACTAATTATTCACCAATTGCAGGTCTGTAAATGACACCGGCCCTCCAAAAAATACTGAGGTCGAAAATCGAACAAAAAAGTCTAGAGTGCAACCTTCCAAAAAAGAAAATTTGAAGAGGTATATTATACTCACACTTTTTTTCTTTTTTCTTTTAACAGAAAAGAAAAAGGCGTGGAAAAATGATGAATTGTAGGAATTTTTACAGACATGTAAACCCAAATTACAAAAACCTATCAGCTCACACCAGTCAGAATGGCCATCAACAAAAATGCTGCAAACAAGAAATGCTGACGTGATTGTGGAGAAATGCGTACCCTCGATTCTAAGGGGGACGTGGTAAGAGCCACTAATGAAAGCACAATTGAGGTGCCTTGAAAAGGTAAACGTTGAGCTACCATACCAGTCAATCAATCATACCCACTGCTGGGTCTATCCCCTGAGAAAAGGAAAATCAAAAATCACAGGCTGGCAATCCTGCACTCCAGCAATATTTACCATAGGCAACACTTGGAAGCAACGAAAATGTCCATCAACAGAGGAATGCACCAAGAAGAAGTGGTCCATGTACACAATGGAATATTAGCCATGAAAAACATTGAAGCACTGCTCTTTGAGGCACCATAGATGAGCCTGGAGATAATCACAAAACATGAAGTAGGTCGGAAAGCAAAACACCTATATCCTATATTATCACTTATGGCATTATCTAATAACTGGCACAGATGAACATATTTCCAAAGAGAAAGACACTCACAGGCTGAGAAAACAAACTATGCTCATCTGAAAGGAAAGGAGGGGGGAAATTGAGAAATGAAGATTAGTGTTACTATACATATACAAATACATATTATATACATGTATCAAAAAGACCGAACATATAGCAAGGGAGGTCGACGGAACACTGTAATATTTTACATGGGAAGAGGATCTGTACATTAATAGACATACATAATGTACAAATGAACCAGATTGTGTACACCTAGGACAAACAATATTCTAAACTTTACCCAGATTAAAAAACTTTTAAAAACCAGGAAGAAGTAATGAGACATAAACTTATGGGGATTTCTCCTGGCAAATTCCATTCTAATTTACAACCTAGGACAATGACTTCCAGAAAGGCTCTGCTGCCCTAGTACCCAGATTGGGGAATGGAGAAATGCTACCTCCTTGTGGCCATTTCCCACAACCGCAGCTTTGAACCCACTGCAAAAGGTCACGAAATTTTCACCAACTTGCAGTTCTGTAAATGACACCTGCCCTCCAGAAAATTTCTGGGGTCAAAAATCGACCAGAAAATTCAAAAGAGGGCAACCTTCGAAGAAGACAATTTCAAGAGCTATATTGTACTCACGGTTTTTTTCTTTTAAGAGAAAAGACAAAGGCGTAGGAATATGATGAATTGTAAAAAATTTAATGACATGCATACCCATATGACAAAAACCTATCAGCTCAGAGCAGTCAGAATGGCCATTAGGAAAAATGCTGCAAAAAATAAACGGTGAAGGGAGTGTGGAGAAATGCGTACCCTCGGTTGTAAGGGGGTCATGTAAAGAGCCACTAATGAAAACACAGTGTAGGTGCTTTGAAAAGGGAAACATTGAGCTACCAGTCAATCAAGCACAACCACTGCTTGGCCTATCACCTGAGAAAATGAGAATCAAAAAGTCACAGGCTGGCAAACCTGTACGCCAGCAAGATTTACCATAGCCAGCACTTGGAAGCAATGAAAATGTCCATCAACCGAGGAATGCCCCAAGAAGAAGTGGTCCGCGTACACAATGGAATATTACTCTAATAATAAATATAAATTAAATTTAAAAACAAACAAAAGCAAGGAGACATCAACATTTGTGGGTTTATCCGGGCACATTGCACTCTAATTTATAACCGAAGAACACCACTGGCCGGTAGGTCTGTTTCCCTAGTACCAGCAAGGGGAATGTAGAAAGGCTGCTGCTCTCTGGCCGTTACCTGCAAAAGCAGGTTTAAAGCCTGAGCTAATGGTCACTTCATATGAACAAGTACTGCAGGGCTGTAAATGAAACCTGCCCTCAAAGTGTCTTGAGGGAGATAATGGCCAAAATATTTCAAATGGTGACACATACTTTAAGAAAACACTTTGAAGAAATAAGCTCTAATCACAGCTGGAAATATAAAAAAGGACATGCCTTAAAGCTCAATTTCAATGCATTATGAGACACATGCAAATTCAACCACAAAGAGGTATCAGCTCACACCACTCAGAATAACCATCAGCAAAAACTACAAAGAATAAATCCTGAAGGCGCTGGGAAGAAATACATACCCTCCACTTTAAGTGGGACGTAACCTGGAAAGAGCCACTAAGGAGAACAGAATAGAGGTGCCTTTAAAAGGTAAACATTGAGCTACCGTATGATCCAGCAGACCTATTCCTGGACCTATAAACTAAGAAGACAGAATTGGAAGGACACAGGCACGCAAATCTGCTTTGCATAGTATTACAATAGCCAAGATATGGAAGTAACCAAAAAGTCCACCGACAGATGGGTGGACAAAGAAGAACTGCTACCTGTACAGATGGAATATGAGCTAGTGAAAAAAATGAAACAATGCCATTTCCAGCACCATAGATGAGTCTAGAAGTAATCACGCAACTTGGAGTAAGCGAGAAAGCGAAAAACACATATCCTATCATATCACATATAGGTGTTACCTAAAAAATGATACAAACAAAGATATTTCCACAGAGAAACACTTTCATAGATTCATTAAAAAACTTACGGTTCACCAAATGGACAGGTGTGAGGATTGGATACATTACCATATTGAGGTTAACAGAGCGATACAAACACATGTGAAATATAGAATCACCAAAGACCTACGCAATACCACGAGAAGACTGCTCAACATTGTGTCATAACCTACAAGGGAGAAGGATCCGAAGAAGAACAGATATATGGATATGTGTGAAAGAACCACATCTTGCACACCTAGAACAAACAAAACATTGTAATCAAGTTTGCTGTGAGAAAAAATAAAAATTAAGTTAAAAATACCAACAAGAAGTAAGGAGACATAAACTTAAAGGGCTTTTTCCTCGCACATTCCGTTCTAATTTACAACCTAGAACACCACTTCCAGTAAGGCTCTGTTGCCCTAGTAACCAGATTTGGTAAAGGAGAAATGCTGCCACCTTGTGGCCGATTCCCGCAAGAGCAGCTTTTAACCCACAGCTAATGGTCACTTACCATTCACAAGGACTCAGGGCTGTAAAGGACACCTGCCCTCAAAACTGTGCTGAGGTAGGGAATGGATAAAAAAATTCAAAACGGGCAAAATGTTCACGAAGATAGTATGAAGAGGTAAGTTTTACTCACTCTCTTTTTAAAGAAAGGAAAATGGATAAAAGCTCAGCCTCAGGAAGAATTAGACTCATGCAATCTAATCTACAAAAAGTTTTCAACTCACACCAGTCGACTGACCATTGGCAAAGAGTCTACAAACAATAAATGCTGAAGAGGTTTTAGAGAACTGTGTACCCTCTAGCTGCTGGTGAGATGTAAAAGGGTTAAACGCTCATAATGAGAACAGAAAGGAGCTGCGTTGAAAAGGAAAAATTGAGGTACCATTCAATCCAGCAGGCGCACCAAAGGGCCTCTCACCTGAGAAGACCAGAATGAAGAAGACCCGGGCTGCAAAAGCTGCACTGCAGCCTTATTCACAATAGACAAGACAGTGAAGCAACCAAAATGTCCATCAACAGATGAAAGGATAAAGAAGAAGTGGTCCATGTACACAATGAATACTAGCCATGGAAAACAATGAAACACTGCTCTTTGAGGCACCATAGATGATCCTGGAGATAATCGCAGAACATGAGGTAAGTCGGAAAGCAAAAGTCCTATATCCTATGATATCACTTATAGGCGTTATCTAATAACTGACACAAATGAACATATTTCCACAGAGAAAGTCAATCACAGACTTATTAAAAAAAACTATGCTTATCTAAAAGGAAAGGTGGGGGGAATGGATACATGAAGATTAGCGTTACCATAGGTATACAAATACATATTATATACATATATCAAAAAGACCGACCATATAGCAAGGAAGGTTTACGGAACACTCTGTAATAATTTACACGGGAAGAGGATCTCTACATAAATAGGTATATAGAATATGTAGATGAACCAGAGTGTGGACACCTGGGACAAGCAACATTCTAACCATTACCCCAATTGAAAAAATTAAAACAACGAACTAGGAGTAATGAGACATAAACTTATGGGGGGTTTTCCTGGCACATTCCATCCAAATTGAAAACCTAGGCAGACAACTTCCAGAACGGCTCTGCTGCCCTAGTACCCAGATTTGGGAATCGAGAAATGCTGCATCCTTGTGGCCGTTTCCCACAACAGCAGCTTTGAACCCACTGCAAAAGGTCACTAATTATTCACCAATTGCAGGTCTGTAAATGACACCGGCCCTCCAAAAAATACTGAGGTCGAAAATCGAACAAAAAAGTCTAGAGTGCAACCTTCCAAAAAAGAAAATTTGAAGAGGTATATTATACTCACACTTTTTTTCTTTTTTCTTTTAACAGAAAAGAAAAAGGCGTGGAAAAATGATGAATTGTAGGAATTTTTACAGACATGTAAACCCAAATTACAAAAACCTATCAGCTCACACCAGTCAGAATGGCCATCAACAAAAATGCTGCAAACAAGAAATGCTGACGTGATTGTGGAGAAATGCGTACCCTCGATTCTAAGGGGGACGTGGTAAGAGCCACTAATGAAAGCACAATTGAGGTGCCTTGAAAAGGTAAACGTTGAGCTACCATACCAGTCAATCAATCATACCCACTGCTGGGTCTATCCCCTGAGAAAAGGAAAATCAAAAATCACAGGCTGGCAATCCTGCACTCCAGCAATATTTACCATAGGCAACACTTGGAAGCAACGAAAATGTCCATCAACAGAGGAATGCACCAAGAAGAAGTGGTCCATGTACACAATGGAATATTAGCCATGAAAAACATTGAAGCACTGCTCTTTGAGGCACCATAGATGAGCCTGGAGATAATCACAAAACATGAAGTAGGTCGGAAAGCAAAACACCTATATCCTATATTATCACTTATGGCATTATCTAATAACTGGCACAGATGAACATATTTCCAAAGAGAAAGACACTCACAGGCTGAGAAAACAAACTATGCTCATCTGAAAGGAAAGGAGGGGGGAAATTGAGAAATGAAGATTAGTGTTACTATACATATACAAATACATATTATATACATGTATCAAAAAGACCGAACATATAGCAAGGGAGGTCGACGGAACACTGTAATATTTTACATGGGAAGAGGATCTGTACATTAATAGACATACATAATGTACAAATGAACCAGATTGTGTACACCTAGGACAAACAATATTCTAAACTTTACCCAGATTAAAAAACTTTTAAAAACCAGGAAGAAGTAATGAGACATAAACTTATGGGGATTTCTCCTGGCAAATTCCATTCTAATTTACAACCTAGGACAATGACTTCCAGAAAGGCTCTGCTGCCCTAGTACCCAGATTGGGGAATGGAGAAATGCTACCTCCTTGTGGCCGTTTCCCACAACCGCAGCTTTGAACCCACTGCAAAAGGTCACTAAATTTTCACCAACTTGCAGTTCTGTAAATGACACCTGCCCTCCAGAAAATTTCTGGGGTCAAAAATCGACCAGAAAATTCAAAAGAGGGCAACCTTCGAAGAAGACAATTTCAAGAGCTATATTGTACTCACGGTTTTTTTCTTTTAAGAGAAAAGACAAAGGCGTAGGAATATGATGAATTGTAAAAAATTTAATGACATGCATACCCATATGACAAAAACCTATCAGCTCAGAGCAGTCAGAATGGCCATTAGGAAAAATGCTGCAAAAAATAAACGGTGAAGGGAGTGTGGAGAAATGCGTACCCTCGGTTGTAAGGGGGTCATGTAAAGAGCCACTAATGAAAACACAGTGTAGGTGCTTTGAAAAGGGAAACATTGAGCTACCAGTCAATCAAGCACAACCACTGCTTGGCCTATCACCTGAGAAAATGAGAATCAAAAAGTCACAGGCTGGCAAACCTGTACGCCAGCAAGATTTACCATAGCCAGCACTTGGAAGCAATGAAAATGTCCATCAACCGAGGAATGCCCCAAGAAGAAGTGGTCCGCGTACACAATGGAATATTACTCTAATAATAAATATAAATTAAATTTAAAAACAAACAAAAGCAAGGAGACATCAACATTTGTGGGTTTATCCGGGCACATTGCACTCTAATTTATAACCGAAGAACACCACTGGCCGGTAGGTCTGTTTCCCTAGTACCAGCAAGGGGAATGTAGAAAGGCTGCTGCTCTCTGGCCGTTACCTGCAAAAGCAGGTTTAAAGCCTGAGCTAATGGTCACTTCATATGAACAAGTACTGCAGGGCTGTAAATGAAACCTGCCCTCAAAGTGTCTTGAGGGAGATAATGGCCAAAATATTTCAAATGGTGACACATACTTTAAGAAAACACTTTGAAGAAATAAGCTCTAATCACAGCTGGAAATATAAAAAAGGACATGCCTTAAAGCTCAATTTCAATGCATTATGAGACACATGCAAATTCAACCACAAAGAGGTATCAGCTCACACCACTCAGAATAACCATCAGCAAAAACTACAAAGAATAAATCCTGAAGGCGCTGGGAAGAAATACATACCCTCCACTTTAAGTGGGACGTAACCTGGAAAGAGCCACTAAGGAGAACAGAATAGAGGTGCCTTTAAAAGGTAAACATTGAGCTACCGTATGATCCAGCAGACCTATTCCTGGACCTATAAACTAAGAAGACAGAATTGGAAGGACACAGGCACGCAAATCTGCTTTGCATAGTATTACAATAGCCAAGATATGGAAGTAACCAAAAAGTCCACCGACAGATGGGTGGACAAAGAAGAACTGCTACCTGTACAGATGGAATATGAGCTAGTGAAAAAAATGAAACAATGCCATTTCCAGCACCATAGATGAGTCTAGAAGTAATCACGCAACTTGGAGTAAGCGAGAAAGCGAAAAACACATATCCTATCATATCACATATAGGTGTTACCTAAAAAATGATACAAACAAAGATATTTCCACAGAGAAACACTTTCATAGATTCATTAAAAAACTTACGGTTCACCAAATGGACAGGTGTGAGGATTGGATACATTACCATATTGAGGTTAACAGAGCGATACAAACACATGTGAAATATAGAATCACCAAAGACCTACGCAATACCACGAGAAGACTGCTCAACATTGTGTCATAACCTACAAGGGAGAAGGATCCGAAGAAGAACAGATATATGTATATGTGTGAAAGAACCACATCTTGCACACCTAGAACAAACAAAACATTGTAATCAAGTTTGCTGTGAGAAAAAATAAAAATTAAGTTAAAAATACCAACAAGAAGTAAGGAGACATAAACTTAAAGGGCTTTTTCCTCGCACATTCCGTTCTAATTTACAACCTAGAACACCACTTCCAGTAAGGCTCTGTTGCCCTAGTAACCAGATTTGGTAAAGGAGAAATGCTGCCACCTTGTGGCCGATTCCCGCAAGAGCAGCTTTTAACCCACAGCTAATGGTCACTTACCATTCACAAGGACTCAGGGCTGTAAAGGACACCTGCCCTCAAAACTGTGCTGAGGTAGGGAATGGATAAAAAAATTCAAAACGGGCAAAATGTTCACGAAGATAGTATGAAGAGGTAAGTTTTACTCACTCTCTTTTTAAAGAAAGGAAAATGGATAAAAGCTCAGCCTCAGGAAGAATTAGACTCATGCAATCTAATCTACAAAAAGTTTTCAACTCACACCAGTCGACTGACCATTGGCAAAGAGTCTACAAACAATAAATGCTGAAGAGGTTTTAGAGAACTGTGTACCCTCTAGCTGCTGGTGAGATGTAAAAGGGTTAAACGCTCATAATGAGAACAGAAAGGAGCTGCGTTGAAAAGGAAAAATTGAGGTACCATTCAATCCAGCAGGCGCACCAAAGGGCCTCTCACCTGAGAAGACCAGAATGAAGAAGACCCGGGCTGCAAAAGCTGCACTGCAGCCTTATTCACAATAGACAAGACAGTGAAGCAACCAAAATGTCCATCAACAGATGAAAGGATAAAGAAGAAGTGGTCCATGTACACAATGAATACTAGCCATGGAAAACAATGAAACACTGCTCTTTGAGGCACCATAGATGATCCTGGAGATAATCGCAGAACATGAGGTAAGTCGGAAAGCAAAAGTCCTATATCCTATGATATCACTTATAGGCGTTATCTAATAACTGACACAAATGAACATATTTCCACAGAGAAAGTCAATCACAGACTTATTAAAAAAAACTATGCTTATCTAAAAGGAAAGGTGGGGGGAATGGATACATGAAGATTAGCGTTACCATAGGTATACAAATACATATTATATACATATATCAAAAAGACCGACCATATAGCAAGGAAGGTTTACGGAACACTCTGTAATAATTTACACGGGAAGAGGATCTCTACATAAATAGGTATATAGAATATGTAGATGAACCAGAGTGTGGACACCTGGGACAAGCAACATTCTAACCATTACCCCAATTGAAAAAATTAAAACAACGAACTAGGAGTAATGAGACATAAACTTATGGGGGGTTTTCCTGGCACATTCCATCCAAATTGAAAACCTAGGCAGACAACTTCCAGAACGGCTCTGCTGCCCTAGTACCCAGATTTGGGAATCGAGAAATGCTGCATCCTTGTGGCCGTTTCCCACAACAGCAGCTTTGAACCCACTGCAAAAGGTCACTAATTATTCACCAATTGCAGGTCTGTAAATGACACCGGCCCTCCAAAAAATACTGAGGTCGAAAATCGAACAAAAAAGTCTAGAGTGCAACCTTCCAAAAAAGAAAATTTGAAGAGGTATATTATACTCACACTTTTTTTCTTTTTTCTTTTAACAGAAAAGAAAAAGGCGTGGAAAAATGATGAATTGTAGGAATTTTTACAGACATGTAAACCCAAATTACAAAAACCTATCAGCTCACACCAGTCAGAATGGCCATCAACAAAAATGCTGCAAACAAGAAATGCTGACGTGATTGTGGAGAAATGCGTACCCTCGATTCTAAGGGGGACGTGGTAAGAGCCACTAATGAAAGCACAATTGAGGTGCCTTGAAAAGGTAAACGTTGAGCTACCATACCAGTCAATCAATCATACCCACTGCTGGGTCTATCCCCTGAGAAAAGGAAAATCAAAAATCACAGGCTGGCAATCCTGCACTCCAGCAATATTTACCATAGGCAACACTTGGAAGCAACGAAAATGTCCATCAACAGAGGAATGCACCAAGAAGAAGTGGTCCATGTACACAATGGAATATTAGCCATGAAAAACATTGAAGCACTGCTCTTTGAGGCACCATAGATGAGCCTGGAGATAATCACAAAACATGAAGTAGGTCGGAAAGCAAAACACCTATATCCTATATTATCACTTATGGCATTATCTAATAACTGGCACAGATGAACATATTTCCAAAGAGAAAGACACTCACAGGCTGAGAAAACAAACTATGCTCATCTGAAAGGAAAGGAGGGGGGAAATTGAGAAATGAAGATTAGTGTTACTATACATATACAAATACATATTATATACATGTATCAAAAAGACCGAACATATAGCAAGGGAGGTCGACGGAACACTGTAATATTTTACATGGGAAGAGGATCTGTACATTAATAGACATACATAATGTACAAATGAACCAGATTGTGTACACCTAGGACAAACAATATTCTAAACTTTACCCAGATTAAAAAACTTTTAAAAACCAGGAAGAAGTAATGAGACATAAACTTATGGGGATTTCTCCTGGCAAATTCCATTCTAATTTACAACCTAGGACAATGACTTCCAGAAAGGCTCTGCTGCCCTAGTACCCAGATTGGGGAATGGAGAAATGCTACCTCCTTGTGGCCGTTTCCCACAACCGCAGCTTTGAACCCACTGCAAAAGGTCACTAAATTTTCACCAACTTGCAGTTCTGTAAATGACACCTGCCCTCCAGAAAATTTCTGGGGTCAAAAATCGACCAGAAAATTCAAAAGAGGGCAACCTTCGAAGAAGACAATTTCAAGAGCTATATTGTACTCACGGTTTTTTTCTTTTAAGAGAAAAGACAAAGGCGTAGGAATATGATGAATTGTAAAAAATTTAATGACATGCATACCCATATGACAAAAACCTATCAGCTCAGAGCAGTCAGAATGGCCATTAGGAAAAATGCTGCAAAAAATAAACGGTGAAGGGAGTGTGGAGAAATGCGTACCCTCGGTTGTAAGGGGGTCATGTAAAGAGCCACTAATGAAAACACAGTGTAGGTGCTTTGAAAAGGGAAACATTGAGCTACCAGTCAATCAAGCACAACCACTGCTTGGCCTATCACCTGAGAAAATGAGAATCAAAAAGTCACAGGCTGGCAAACCTGTACGCCAGCAAGATTTACCATAGCCAGCACTTGGAAGCAATGAAAATGTCCATCAACCGAGGAATGCCCCAAGAAGAAGTGGTCCGCGTACACAATGGAATATTACTCTAATAATAAATATAAATTAAATTTAAAAACAAACAAAAGCAAGGAGACATCAACATTTGTGGGTTTATCCGGGCACATTGCACTCTAATTTATAACCGAAGAACACCACTGGCCGGTAGGTCTGTTTCCCTAGTACCAGCAAGGGGAATGTAGAAAGGCTGCTGCTCTCTGGCCGTTACCTGCAAAAGCAGGTTTAAAGCCTGAGCTAATGGTCACTTCATATGAACAAGTACTGCAGGGCTGTAAATGAAACCTGCCCTCAAAGTGTCTTGAGGGAGATAATGGCCAAAATATTTCAAATGGTGACACATACTTTAAGAAAACACTTTGAAGAAATAAGCTCTAATCACAGCTGGAAATATAAAAAAGGACATGCCTTAAAGCTCAATTTCAATGCATTATGAGACACATGCAAATTCAACCACAAAGAGGTATCAGCTCACACCACTCAGAATAACCATCAGCAAAAACTACAAAGAATAAACCCTGAAGGCGCTGGGAAGAAATACATACCCTCCACTTTAAGTGGGACGTAACCTGGAAAGAGCCACTAAGGAGAACAGAATAGAGGTGCCTTTAAAAGGTAAACATTGAGCTACCGTATGATCCAGCAGACCTATTCCTGGACCTATAAACTAAGAAGACAGAATTGGAAGGACACAGGCACGCAAATCTGCTTTGCATAGTATTACAATAACCAAGATATGGAAGTAACCAAAAAGTCCACCGACAGATGGGTGGACAAAGAAGAACTGCTACCTGTACAGATGGAATATGAGCTAGTGAAAAAAATGAAACAATGCCATTTCCAGCACCATAGATGAGTCTAGAAGTAATCACGCAACTTGGAGTAAGCGAGAAAGCGAAAAACACATATCCTATCATATCACATATAGGTGTTACCTAAAAAATGATACAAACAAAGATATTTCCACAGAGAAACACTTTCATAGATTCATTAAAAAACTTACGGTTCACCAAATGGACAGGTGTGAGGATTGGATACATTACCATATTGAGGTTAACAGAGCGATACAAACACATGTGAAATATAGAATCACCAAAGACCTACGCAATACCACGAGAAGACTGCTCAACATTGTGTCATAACCTACAAGGGAAAAGGATCCGAAGAAGAACAGATATATGGATATGTGTGAAAGAACCACATCTTGCACACCTAGAACAAACAAAACATTGTAATCAAGTTTGCTGTGAGAAAAAATAAAAATTAAGTTAAAAATACCAACAAGAAGTAAGGAGACATAAACTTAAAGGGCTTTTTCCTCGCACATTCCGTTCTAATTTACAACCTAGAACACCACTTCCAGTAAGGCTCTGTTGCCCTAGTAACCAGATTTGGTAAAGGAGAAATGCTGCCACCTTGTGGCCGATTCCCGCAAGAGCAGCTTTTAACCCACAGCTAATGGTCACTTACCATTCACAAGGACTCAGGGCTGTAAAGGACACCTGCCCTCAAAACTGTGCTGAGGTAGGGAATGGATAAAAAAATTCAAAACGGGCAAAATGTTCACGAAGATAGTATGAAGAGGTAAGTTTTACTCACTCTCTTTTTAAAGAAAGGAAAATGGATAAAAGCTCAGCCTCAGGAAGAATTAGACTCATGCAATCTAATCTACAAAAAGTTTTCAACTCACACCAGTCGACTGACCATTGGCAAAGAGTCTACAAACAATAAATGCTGAAGAGGTTTTAGAGAACTGTGTACCCTCTAGCTGCTGGTGAGATGTAAAAGGGTTAAACGCTCATAATGAGAACAGAAAGGAGCTGCGTTGAAAAGGAAAAATTGAGATACCATTCAATCCAGCAGGCGCACCAAAGGGCCTCTCACCTGAGAAGACCAGAATGAAGAAGACCCGGGCTGCAAAAGCTGCACTGCAGCCTTATTCACAATAGACAAGACAGTGAAGCAACCAAAATGTCCATCAACAGACGAAAGGATAAAGAAGAAGTGGTCCATGTACACAATGAATACTAGCCATGGAAAACAATGAAACACTGCTCTTTGAGGCACCATAGATGATCCTGGAGATAATCGCAGAACATGAGGTAAGTCGGAAAGCAAAAGTCCTATATCCTATGATATCACTTATAGGCGTTATCTAATAACTGACACAAATGAACATATTTCCACAGAGAAAGTCAATCACAGACTTATTAAAAAAAAACTATGCTTATCTAAAAGGAAAGCTGGGGGGAATGGATACATGAAGATTAGCGTTACCATAGGTATACAAATACATATTATATACATATATCAAAAAGACCGACCATATAGCAAGGAAGGTTTACGGAACACTCTGTAATAATTTACACGGGAAGAGGATCTCTACATAAATAGGTATATAGAATATGTAGATGAACCAGAGTGTGGACACCTGGGACAAGCAACATTCTAACCATTACCCCAATTGAAAAAATTAAAACAACGAACTAGGAGTAATGAGACATAAACTTATGGGGGGTTTTCCTGGCACATTCCATCCAAATTGAAAACCTAGGCAGACAACTTCCAGAACGGCTCTGCTGCCCTAGTACCCAGATTTGGGAATCGAGAAATGCTGCATCCTTGTGGCCGTTTCCCACAACAGCAGCTTTGAACCCACTGCAAAAGGTCACTAATTATTCACCAATTGCAGGTCTGTAAATGACACCGGCCCTCCAAAAAATACTGAGGTCGAATATCGAACAAAAAAGTCTAGAGTGCAACCTTCCAAAAAAGAAAATTTGAAGAGGTATATTATACTCACACTTTTTTTCTTTTTTCTTTTAACAGAAAAGAAAAAGGCGTGGAAAAATGATGAATTGTAGGAATTTTTACAGACATGTAAACCCAAATTACAAAAACCTATCAGCTCACACCAGTCAGAATGGCCATCAACAAAAATGCTGCAAACAAGAAATGCTGACGTGATTGTGGAGAAATGCGTACCCTCGATTCTAAGGGGGACGTGGTAAGAGCCACTAATGAAAGCACAATTGAGGTGCCTTGAAAAGGTAAACGTTGAGCTACCATACCAGTCAATCAATCATACCCACTGCTGGGTCTATCCCCTGAGAAAAGGAAAATCAAAAATCACAGGCTGGCAATCCTGCACTCCAGCAATATTTACCATAGGCAACACTTGGAAGCAACGAAAATGTCCATCAACAGAGGAATGCACCAAGAAGAAGTGGTCCATGTACACAATGGAATATTAGCCATGAAAAACATTGAAGCACTGCTCTTTGAGGCACCATAGATGAGCCTGGAGATAATCACAAAACATGAAGTAGGTCGGAAAGCAAAACACCTATATCCTATATTATCACTTATGGCATTATCTAATAACTGGCACAGATGAACATATTTCCAAAGAGAAAGACACTCACAGGCTGAGAAAACAAACTATGCTCATCTGAAAGGAAAGGAGGGGGGAAATTGAGAAATGAAGATTAGTGTTACTATACATATACAAATACATATTATATACATGTATCAAAAAGACCGAACATATAGCAAGGGAGGTCGACGGAACACTGTAATATTTTACATGGGAAGAGGATCTGTACATTAATAGACATACATAATGTACAAATGAACCAGATTGTGTACACCTAGGACAAACAATATTCTAAACTTTACCCAGATTAAAAAACTTTTAAAAACCAGGAAGAAGTAATGAGACATAAACTTATGGGGATTTCTCCTGGCAAATTCCATTCTAATTTACAACCTAGGACAATGACTTCCAGAAAGGCTCTGCTGCCCTAGTACCCAGATTGGGGAATGGAGAAATGCTACCTCCTTGTGGCCGTTTCCCACAACCGCAGCTTTGAACCCACTGCAAAAGGTCACGAAATTTTCACCAACTTGCAGTTCTGTAAATGACACCTGCCCTCCAGAAAATTTCTGGGGTCAAAAATCGACCAGAAAATTCAAAAGAGGGCAACCTTCGAAGAAGACAATTTCAAGAGCTATATTGTACTCACGGTTTTTTTCTTTTAAGAGAAAAGACAAAGGCGTAGGAATATGATGAATTGTAAAAAATTTAATGACATGCATACCCATATGACAAAAACCTATCAGCTCAGAGCAGTCAGAATGGCCATTAGGAAAAATGCTGCAAAAAATAAACGGTGAAGGGAGTGTGGAGAAATGCGTACCCTCGGTTGTAAGGGGGTCATGTAAAGAGCCACTAATGAAAACACAGTGTAGGTGCTTTGAAAAGGGAAACATTGAGCTACCAGTCAATCAAGCACAACCACTGCTTGGCCTATCACCTGAGAAAATGAGAATCAAAAAGTCACAGGCTGGCAAACCTGTACGCCAGCAAGATTTACCATAGCCAGCACTTGGAAGCAATGAAAATGTCCATCAACCGAGGAATGCCCCAAGAAGAAGTGGTCCGCGTACACAATGGAATATTACTCTAATAATAAATATAAATTAAATTTAAAAACAAACAAAAGCAAGGAGACATCAACATTTGTGGGTTTATCCGGGCACATTGCACTCTAATTTATAACCGAAGAACACCACTGGCCGGTAGGTCTGTTTCCCTAGTACCAGCAAGGGGAATGTAGAAAGGCTGCTGCTCTCTGGCCGTTACCTGCAAAAGCAGGTTTAAAGCCTGAGCTAATGGTCACTTCATATGAACAAGTACTGCAGGGCTGTAAATGAAACCTGCCCTCAAAGTGTCTTGAGGGAGATAATGGCCAAAATATTTCAAATGGTGACACATACTTTAAGAAAACACTTTGAAGAAATAAGCTCTAATCACAGCTGGAAATATAAAAAAGGACATGCCTTAAAGCTCAATTTCAATGCATTATGAGACACATGCAAATTCAACCACAAAGAGGTATCAGCTCACACCACTCAGAATAACCATCAGCAAAAACTACAAAGAATAAATCCTGAAGGCGCTGGGAAGAAATACATACCCTCCACTTTAAGTGGGACGTAACCTGGAAAGAGCCACTAAGGAGAACAGAATAGAGGTGCCTTTAAAAGGTAAACATTGAGCTACCGTATGATCCAGCAGACCTATTCCTGGACCTATAAACTAAGAAGACAGAATTGGAAGGACACAGGCACGCAAATCTGCTTTGCATAGTATTACAATAGCCAAGATATGGAAGTAACCAAAAAGTCCACCGACAGATGGGTGGACAAAGAAGAACTGCTACCTGTACAGATGGAATATGAGCTAGTGAAAAAAATGAAACAATGCCATTTCCAGCACCATAGATGAGTCTAGAAGTAATCACGCAACTTGGAGTAAGCGAGAAAGCGAAAAACACATATCCTATCATATCACATATAGGTGTTACCTAAAAAATGATACAAACAAAGATATTTCCACAGAGAAACACTTTCATAGATTCATTAAAAAAACTTACGGTTCACCAAATGGACAGGTGTGAGGATTGGATACATTACCATATTGAGGTTAACAGAGCGATACAAACACATGTGAAATATAGAATCACCAAAGACCTACGCAATACCACGAGAAGACTGCTCAACATTGTGTCATAACCTACAAGGGAGAAGGATCCGAAGAAGAACAGATATATGGATATGTGTGAAAGAACCACATCTTGCACACCTAGAACAAACAAAACATTGTAATCAAGTTTGCTGTGAGAAAAAATAAAAATTAAGTTAAAAATACCAACAAGAAGTAAGGAGACATAAACTTAAAGGGCTTTTTCCTCGCACATTCCGTTCTAATTTACAACCTAGAACACCACTTCCAGTAAGGCTCTGTTGCCCTAGTAACCAGATTTGGTAAAGGAGAAATGCTGCCACCTTGTGGCCGATTCCCGCAAGAGCAGCTTTTAACCCACAGCTAATGGTCACTTACCATTCACAAGGACTCAGGGCTGTAAAGGACACCTGCCCTCAAAACTGTGCTGAGGTAGGGAATGGATAAAAAAATTCAAAACGGGCAAAATGTTCACGAAGATAGTATGAAGAGGTAAGTTTTACTCACTCTCTTTTTAAAGAAAGGAAAATGGATAAAAGCTCAGCCTCAGGAAGAATTAGACTCATGCAATCTAATCTACAAAAAGTTTTCAACTCACACCAGTCGACTGACCATTGGCAAAGAGTCTACAAACAATAAATGCTGAAGAGGTTTTAGAGAACTGTGTACCCTCTAGCTGCTGGTGAGATGTAAAAGGGTTAAACGCTCATAATGAGAACAGAAAGGAGCTGCGTTGAAAAGGAAAAATTGAGGTACCATTCAATCCAGCAGGCGCACCAAAGGGCCTCTCACCTGAGAAGACCAGAATGAAGAAGACCCGGGCTGCAAAAGCTGCACTGCAGCCTTATTCACAATAGACAAGACAGTGAAGCAACCAAAATGTCCATCAACAGATGAAAGGATAAAGAAGAAGTGGTCCATGTACACAATGAATACTAGCCATGGAAAACAATGAAACACTGCTCTTTGAGGCACCATAGATGATCCTGGAGATAATCGCAGAACATGAGGTAAGTCGGAAAGCAAAAGTCCTATATCCTATGATATCACTTATAGGCGTTATCTAATAACTGACACAAATGAACATATTTCCACAGAGAAAGTCAATCACAGACTTATTAAAAAAAACTATGCTTATCTAAAAGGAAAGGTGGGGGGAATGGATACATGAAGATTAGCGTTACCATAGGTATACAAATACATATTATATACATATATCAAAAAGACCGACCATATAGCAAGGAAGGTTTACGGAACACTCTGTAATAATTTACACGGGAAGAGGATCTCTACATAAATAGGTATATAGAATATGTAGATGAACCAGAGTGTGGACACCTGGGACAAGCAACATTCTAACCATTACCCCAATTGAAAAAATTAAAACAACGAACTAGGAGTAATGAGACATAAACTTATGGGGGGTTTTCCTGGCACATTCCATCCAAATTGAAAACCTAGGCAGACAACTTCCAGAACGGCTCTGCTGCCCTAGTACCCAGATTTGGGAATCGAGAAATGCTGCATCCTTGTGGCCGTTTCCCACAACAGCAGCTTTGAACCCACTGCAAAAGGTCACTAATTATTCACCAATTGCAGGTCTGTAAATGACACCGGCCCTCCAAAAAATACTGAGGTCGAAAATCGAACAAAAAAGTCTAGAGTGCAACCTTCCAAAAAAGAAAATTTGAAGAGGTATATTATACTCACACTTTTTTTCTTTTTTCTTTTAACAGAAAAGAAAAAGGCGTGGAAAAATGATGAATTGTAGGAATTTTTACAGACATGTAAACCCAAATTACAAAAACCTATCAGCTCACACCAGTCAGAATGGCCATCAACAAAAATGCTGCAAACAAGAAATGCTGACGTGATTGTGGAGAAATGCGTACCCTCGATTCTAAGGGGGACGTGGTAAGAGCCACTAATGAAAGCACAATTGAGGTGCCTTGAAAAGGTAAACGTTGAGCTACCATACCAGTCAATCAATCATACCCACTGCTGGGTCTATCCCCTGAGAAAAGGAAAATCAAAAATCACAGGCTGGCAATCCTGCACTCCAGCAATATTTACCATAGGCAACACTTGGAAGCAACGAAAATGTCCATCAACAGAGGAATGCACCAAGAAGAAGTGGTCCATGTACACAATGGAATATTAGCCATGAAAAACATTGAAGCACTGCTCTTTGAGGCACCATAGATGAGCCTGGAGATAATCACAAAACATGAAGTAGGTCGGAAAGCAAAACACCTATATCCTATATTATCACTTATGGCATTATCTAATAACTGGCACAGATGAACATATTTCCAAAGAGAAAGACACTCACAGGCTGAGAAAACAAACTATGCTCATCTGAAAGGAAAGGAGGGGGGAAATTGAGAAATGAAGATTAGTGTTACTATACATATACAAATACATATTATATACATGTATCAAAAAGACCGAACATATAGCAAGGGAGGTCGACGGAACACTGTAATATTTTACATGGGAAGAGGATCTGTACATTAATAGACATACATAATGTACAAATGAACCAGATTGTGTACACCTAGGACAAACAATATTCTAAACTTTACCCAGATTAAAAAACTTTTAAAAACCAGGAAGAAGTAATGAGACATAAACTTATGGGGATTTCTCCTGGCAAATTCCATTCTAATTTACAACCTAGGACAATGACTTCCAGAAAGGCTCTGCTGCCCTAGTACCCAGATTGGGGAATGGAGAAATGCTACCTCCTTGTGGCCGTTTCCCACAACCGCAGCTTTGAACCCACTGCAAAAGGTCACTAAATTTTCACCAACTTGCAGTTCTGTAAATGACACCTGCCCTCCAGAAAATTTCTGGGGTCAAAAATCGACCAGAAAATTCAAAAGAGGGCAACCTTCGAAGAAGACAATTTCAAGAGCTATATTGTACTCACGGTTTTTTTCTTTTAAGAGAAAAGACAAAGGCGTAGGAATATGATGAATTGTAAAAAATTTAATGACATGCATACCCATATGACAAAAACCTATCAGCTCAGAGCAGTCAGAATGGCCATTAGGAAAAATGCTGCAAAAAATAAACGGTGAAGGGAGTGTGGAGAAATGCGTACCCTCGGTTGTAAGGGGGTCATGTAAAGAGCCACTAATGAAAACACAGTGTAGGTGCTTTGAAAAGGGAAACATTGAGCTACCAGTCAATCAAGCACAACCACTGCTTGGCCTATCACCTGAGAAAATGAGAATCAAAAAGTCACAGGCTGGCAAACCTGTACGCCAGCAAGATTTACCATAGCCAGCACTTGGAAGCAATGAAAATGTCCATCAACCGAGGAATGCCCCAAGAAGAAGTGGTCCGCGTACACAATGGAATATTACTCTAATAATAAATATAAATTAAATTTAAAAACAAACAAAAGCAAGGAGACATCAACATTTGTGGGTTTATCCGGGCACATTGCACTCTAATTTATAACCGAAGAACACCACTGGCCGGTAGGTCTGTTTCCCTAGTACCAGCAAGGGGAATGTAGAAAGGCTGCTGCTCTCTGGCCGTTACCTGCAAAAGCAGGTTTAAAGCCTGAGCTAATGGTCACTTCATATGAACAAGTACTGCAGGGCTGTAAATGAAACCTGCCCTCAAAGTGTCTTGAGGGAGATAATGGCCAAAATATTTCAAATGGTGACACATACTTTAAGAAAACACTTTGAAGAAATAAGCTCTAATCACAGCTGGAAATATAAAAAAGGACATGCCTTAAAGCTCAATTTCAATGCATTATGAGACACATGCAAATTCAACCACAAAGAGGTATCAGCTCACACCACTCAGAATAACCATCAGCAAAAACTACAAAGAATAAATCCTGAAGGCGCTGGGAAGAAATACATACCCTCCACTTTAAGTGGGACGTAACCTGGAAAGAGCCACTAAGGAGAACAGAATAGAGGTGCCTTTAAAAGGTAAACATTGAGCTACCGTATGATCCAGCAGACCTATTCCTGGACCTATAAACTAAGAAGACAGAATTGGAAGGACACAGGCACGCAAATCTGCTTTGCATAGTATTACAATAGCCAAGATATGGAAGTAACCAAAAAGTCCACCGACAGATGGGTGGACAAAGAAGAACTGCTACCTGTACAGATGGAATATGAGCTAGTGAAAAAAATGAAACAATGCCATTTCCAGCACCATAGATGAGTCTAGAAGTAATCACGCAACTTGGAGTAAGCGAGAAAGCGAAAAACACATATCCTATCATATCACATATAGGTGTTACCTAAAAAATGATACAAACAAAGATATTTCCACAGAGAAACACTTTCATAGATTCATTAAAAAACTTACGGTTCACCAAATGGACAGGTGTGAGGATTGGATACATTACCATATTGAGGTTAACAGAGCGATACAAACACATGTGAAATATAGAATCACCAAAGACCTACGCAATACCACGAGAAGACTGCTCAACATTGTGTCATAACCTACAAGGGAGAAGGATCCGAAGAAGAACAGATATATGTATATGTGTGAAAGAACCACATCTTGCACACCTAGAACAAACAAAACATTGTAATCAAGTTTGCTGTGAGAAAAAATAAAAATTAAGTTAAAAATACCAACAAGAAGTAAGGAGACATAAACTTAAAGGGCTTTTTCCTCGCACATTCCGTTCTAATTTACAACCTAGAACACCACTTCCAGTAAGGCTCTGTTGCCCTAGTAACCAGATTTGGTAAAGGAGAAATGCTGCCACCTTGTGGCCGATTCCCGCAAGAGCAGCTTTTAACCCACAGCTAATGGTCACTTACCATTCACAAGGACTCAGGGCTGTAAAGGACACCTGCCCTCAAAACTGTGCTGAGGTAGGGAATGGATAAAAAAATTCAAAACGGGCAAAATGTTCACGAAGATAGTATGAAGAGGTAAGTTTTACTCACTCTCTTTTTAAAGAAAGGAAAATGGATAAAAGCTCAGCCTCAGGAAGAATTAGACTCATGCAATCTAATCTACAAAAAGTTTTCAACTCACACCAGTCGACTGACCATTGGCAAAGAGTCTACAAACAATAAATGCTGAAGAGGTTTTAGAGAACTGTGTACCCTCTAGCTGCTGGTGAGATGTAAAAGGGTTAAACGCTCATAATGAGAACAGAAAGGAGCTGCGTTGAAAAGGAAAAATTGAGGTACCATTCAATCCAGCAGGCGCACCAAAGGGCCTCTCACCTGAGAAGACCAGAATGAAGAAGACCCGGGCTGCAAAAGCTGCACTGCAGCCTTATTCACAATAGACAAGACAGTGAAGCAACCAAAATGTCCATCAACAGATGAAAGGATAAAGAAGAAGTGGTCCATGTACACAATGAATACTAGCCATGGAAAACAATGAAACACTGCTCTTTGAGGCACCATAGATGATCCTGGAGATAATCGCAGAACATGAGGTAAGTCGGAAAGCAAAAGTCCTATATCCTATGATATCACTTATAGGCGTTATCTAATAACTGACACAAATGAACATATTTCCACAGAGAAAGTCAATCACAGACTTATTAAAAAAAACTATGCTTATCTAAAAGGAAAGGTGGGGGGAATGGATACATGAAGATTAGCGTTACCATAGGTATACAAATACATATTATATACATATATCAAAAAGACCGACCATATAGCAAGGAAGGTTTACGGAACACTCTGTAATAATTTACACGGGAAGAGGATCTCTACATAAATAGGTATATAGAATATGTAGATGAACCAGAGTGTGGACACCTGGGACAAGCAACATTCTAACCATTACCCCAATTGAAAAAATTAAAACAACGAACTAGGAGTAATGAGACATAAACTTATGGGGGGTTTTCCTGGCACATTCCATCCAAATTGAAAACCTAGGCAGACAACTTCCAGAACGGCTCTGCTGCCCTAGTACCCAGATTTGGGAATCGAGAAATGCTGCATCCTTGTGGCCGTTTCCCACAACAGCAGCTTTGAACCCACTGCAAAAGGTCACTAATTATTCACCAATTGCAGGTCTGTAAATGACACCGGCCCTCCAAAAAATACTGAGGTCGAAAATCGAACAAAAAAGTCTAGAGTGCAACCTTCCAAAAAAGAAAATTTGAAGAGGTATATTATACTCACACTTTTTTTCTTTTTTCTTTTAACAGAAAAGAAAAAGGCGTGGAAAAATGATGAATTGTAGGAATTTTTACAGACATGTAAACCCAAATTACAAAAACCTATCAGCTCACACCAGTCAGAATGGCCATCAACAAAAATGCTGCAAACAAGAAATGCTGACGTGATTGTGGAGAAATGCGTACCCTCGATTCTAAGGGGGACGTGGTAAGAGCCACTAATGAAAGCACAATTGAGGTGCCTTGAAAAGGTAAACGTTGAGCTACCATACCAGTCAATCAATCATACCCACTGCTGGGTCTATCCCCTGAGAAAAGGAAAATCAAAAATCACAGGCTGGCAATCCTGCACTCCAGCAATATTTACCATAGGCAACACTTGGAAGCAACGAAAATGTCCATCAACAGAGGAATGCACCAAGAAGAAGTGGTCCATGTACACAATGGAATATTAGCCATGAAAAACATTGAAGCACTGCTCTTTGAGGCACCATAGATGAGCCTGGAGATAATCACAAAACATGAAGTAGGTCGGAAAGCAAAACACCTATATCCTATATTATCACTTATGGCATTATCTAATAACTGGCACAGATGAACATATTTCCAAAGAGAAAGACACTCACAGGCTGAGAAAACAAACTATGCTCATCTGAAAGGAAAGGAGGGGGGAAATTGAGAAATGAAGATTAGTGTTACTATACATATACAAATACATATTATATACATGTATCAAAAAGACCGAACATATAGCAAGGGAGGTCGACGGAACACTGTAATATTTTACATGGGAAGAGGATCTGTACATTAATAGACATACATAATGTACAAATGAACCAGATTGTGTACACCTAGGACAAACAATATTCTAAACTTTACCCAGATTAAAAAACTTTTAAAAACCAGGAAGAAGTAATGAGACATAAACTTATGGGGATTTCTCCTGGCAAATTCCATTCTAATTTACAACCTAGGACAATGACTTCCAGAAAGGCTCTGCTGCCCTAGTACCCAGATTGGGGAATGGAGAAATGCTACCTCCTTGTGGCCGTTTCCCACAACCGCAGCTTTGAACCCACTGCAAAAGGTCACGAAATTTTCACCAACTTGCAGTTCTGTAAATGACACCTGCCCTCCAGAAAATTTCTGGGGTCAAAAATCGACCAGAAAATTCAAAAGAGGGCAACCTTCGAAGAAGACAATTTCAAGAGCTATATTGTACTCACGGTTTTTTTCTTTTAAGAGAAAAGACAAAGGCGTAGGAATATGATGAATTGTAAAAAATTTAATGACATGCATACCCATATGACAAAAACCTATCAGCTCAGAGCAGTCAGAATGGCCATTAGGAAAAATGCTGCAAAAAATAAACGGTGAAGGGAGTGTGGAGAAATGCGTACCCTCGGTTGTAAGGGGGTCATGTAAAGAGCCACTAATGAAAACACAGTGTAGGTGCTTTGAAAAGGGAAACATTGAGCTACCAGTCAATCAAGCACAACCACTGCTTGGCCTATCACCTGAGAAAATGAGAATCAAAAAGTCACAGGCTGGCAAACCTGTACGCCAGCAAGATTTACCATAGCCAGCACTTGGAAGCAATGAAAATGTCCATCAACCGAGGAATGCCCCAAGAAGAAGTGGTCCGCGTACACAATGGAATATTACTCTAATAATAAATATAAATTAAATTTAAAAACAAACAAAAGCAAGGAGACATCAACATTTGTGGGTTTATCCGGGCACATTGCACTCTAATTTATAACCGAAGAACACCACTGGCCGGTAGGTCTGTTTCCCTAGTACCAGCAAGGGGAATGTAGAAAGGCTGCTGCTCTCTGGCCGTTACCTGCAAAAGCAGGTTTAAAGCCTGAGCTAATGGTCACTTCATATGAACAAGTACTGCAGGGCTGTAAATGAAACCTGCCCTCAAAGTGTCTTGAGGGAGATAATGGCCAAAATATTTCAAATGGTGACACATACTTTAAGAAAACACTTTGAAGAAATAAGCTCTAATCACAGCTGGAAATATAAAAAAGGACATGCCTTAAAGCTCAATTTCAATGCATTATGAGACACATGCAAATTCAACCACAAAGAGGTATCAGCTCACACCACTCAGAATAACCATCAGCAAAAACTACAAAGAATAAATCCTGAAGGCGCTGGGAAGAAATACATACCCTCCACTTTAAGTGGGACGTAACCTGGAAAGAGCCACTAAGGAGAACAGAATAGAGGTGCCTTTAAAAGGTAAACATTGAGCTACCGTATGATCCAGCAGACCTATTCCTGGACCTATAAACTAAGAAGACAGAATTGGAAGGACACAGGCACGCAAATCTGCTTTGCATAGTATTACAATAGCCAAGATATGGAAGTAACCAAAAAGTCCACCGACAGATGGGTGGACAAAGAAGAACTGCTACCTGTACAGATGGAATATGAGCTAGTGAAAAAAATGAAACAATGCCATTTCCAGCACCATAGATGAGTCTAGAAGTAATCACGCAACTTGGAGTAAGCGAGAAAGCGAAAAACACATATCCTATCATATCACATATAGGTGTTACCTAAAAAATGATACAAACAAAGATATTTCCACAGAGAAACACTTTCATAGATTCATTAAAAAAACTTACGGTTCACCAAATGGACAGGTGTGAGGATTGGATACATTACCATATTGAGGTTAACAGAGCGATACAAACACATGTGAAATATAGAATCACCAAAGACCTACGCAATACCACGAGAAGACTGCTCAACATTGTGTCATAACCTACAAGGGAGAAGGATCCGAAGAAGAACAGATATATGGATATGTGTGAAAGAACCACATCTTGCACACCTAGAACAAACAAAACATTGTAATCAAGTTTGCTGTGAGAAAAAATAAAAATTAAGTTAAAAATACCAACAAGAAGTAAGGAGACATAAACTTAAAGGGCTTTTTCCTCGCACATTCCGTTCTAATTTACAACCTAGAACACCACTTCCAGTAAGGCTCTGTTGCCCTAGTAACCAGATTTGGTAAAGGAGAAATGCTGCCACCTTGTGGCCGATTCCCGCAAGAGCAGCTTTTAACCCACAGCTAATGGTCACTTACCATTCACAAGGACTCAGGGCTGTAAAGGACACCTGCCCTCAAAACTGTGCTGAGGTAGGGAATGGATAAAAAAATTCAAAACGGGCAAAATGTTCACGAAGATAGTATGAAGAGGTAAGTTTTACTCACTCTCTTTTTAAAGAAAGGAAAATGGATAAAAGCTCAGCCTCAGGAAGAATTAGACTCATGCAATCTAATCTACAAAAAGTTTTCAACTCACACCAGTCGACTGACCATTGGCAAAGAGTCTACAAACAATAAATGCTGAAGAGGTTTTAGAGAACTGTGTACCCTCTAGCTGCTGGTGAGATGTAAAAGGGTTAAACGCTCATAATGAGAACAGAAAGGAGCTGCGTTGAAAAGGAAAAATTGAGGTACCATTCAATCCAGCAGGCGCACCAAAGGGCCTCTCACCTGAGAAGACCAGAATGAAGAAGACCCGGGCTGCAAAAGCTGCACTGCAGCCTTATTCACAATAGACAAGACAGTGAAGCAACCAAAATGTCCATCAACAGATGAAAGGATAAAGAAGAAGTGGTCCATGTACACAATGAATACTAGCCATGGAAAACAATGAAACACTGCTCTTTGAGGCACCATAGATGATCCTGGAGATAATCGCAGAACATGAGGTAAGTCGGAAAGCAAAAGTCCTATATCCTATGATATCACTTATAGGCGTTATCTAATAACTGACACAAATGAACATATTTCCACAGAGAAAGTCAATCACAGACTTATTAAAAAAAAAACTATGCTTATCTAAAAGGAAAGGTGGGGGGAATGGATACATGAAGATTAGCGTTACCATAGGTATACAAATACATATTATATACATATATCAAAAAGACCGACCATATAGCAAGGAAGGTTTACGGAACACTCTGTAATAATTTACACGGGAAGAGGATCTCTACATAAATAGGTATATAGAATATGTAGATGAACCAGAGTGTGGACACCTGGGACAAGCAACATTCTAACCATTACCCCAATTGAAAAAATTAAAACAACGAACTAGGAGTAATGAGACATAAACTTATGGGGGGTTTTCCTGGCACATTCCATCCAAATTGAAAACCTAGGCAGACAACTTCCAGAACGGCTCTGCTGCCCTAGTACCCAGATTTGGGAATCGAGAAATGCTGCATCCTTGTGGCCGTTTCCCACAACAGCAGCTTTGAACCCACTGCAAAAGGTCACTAATTATTCACCAATTGCAGGTCTGTAAATGACACCGGCCCTCCAAAAAATACTGAGGTCGAAAATCGAACAAAAAATTCTAGAGTGCAACCTTCCAAAAAAGAAAATTTGAAGAGGTATATTATACTCACACTTTTTTTCTTTTTTCTTTTAACAGAAAAGAAAAAGGCGTGGAAAAATGATGAATTGTAGGAATTTTTACAGACATGTAAACCCAAATTACAAAAACCTATCAGCTCACACCAGTCAGAATGGCCATCAACAAAAATGCTGCAAACAAGAAATGCTGACGTGATTGTGGAGAAATGCGTACCCTCGATTCTAAGGGGGACGTGGTAAGAGCCACTAATGAAAGCACAATTGAGGTGCCTTGAAAAGGTAAACGTTGAGCTACCATACCAGTCAATCAATCATACCCACTGCTGGGTCTATCCCCTGAGAAAAGGAAAATCAAAAATCACAGGCTGGCAATCCTGCACTCCAGCAATATTTACCATAGGCAACACTTGGAAGCAACGAAAATGTCCATCAACAGAGGAATGCACCAAGAAGAAGTGGTCCATGTACACAATGGAATATTAGCCATGAAAAACATTGAAGCACTGCTCTTTGAGGCACCATAGATGAGCCTGGAGATAATCACAAAACATGAAGTAGGTCGGAAAGCAAAACACCTATATCCTATATTATCACTTATGGCATTATCTAATAACTGGCACAGATGAACATATTTCCAAAGAGAAAGACACTCACAGGCTGAGAAAACAAACTATGCTCATCTGAAAGGAAAGGAGGGGGGAAATTGAGAAATGGAGATTAGTGTTACTATACATATACAAATACATATTATATACATGTATCAAAAAGACCGAACATATAGCAAGGGAGGTCGATGGAACACTGTAATATTTTACATGGGAAGAGGATCTGTACATTAATAGACATACATAATGTGCAAATGAACCAGATTGTGTACACCTAGGACAAACAATATTCTAAACTTTACCCAGATTAAAAAACTTTTAAAAACCAGGAAGAAGTAATGAGACATAAACGTATGGGGATTTCTCCTGGCAAATTCCATTCTAATTTACAACCTAGGACAATGACTTCCAGAAAGGCTCTGCTGCCCTAGTACCCAGATTGGGGAATGGAGAAATGCTACCTCCTTGTGGCCGTTTCCCACAACCGCAGCTTTGAACCCACTGCAAAAGGTCACGAAATTTTCACCAACTTGCAGTTCTGTAAATGACACCTGCCCTCCAGAAAATTTCTGGGGTCAAAAATCGACCAGAAAATTCAAAAGAGGGCAACCTTCGAAGAAGACAATTTCAAGAGCTATATTGTACTCACGGTTTTTTTCTTTTAAGAGAAAAGACAAAGGCGTAGGAATATGATGAATTGTAAAAAATTTAATGACATGCATACCCATATGACAAAAACCTATCAGCTCAGAGCAGTCAGAATGGCCATTAGGAAAAATGCTGCAAAAAATAAACGGTGAAGGGAGTGTGGAGAAATGCGTACCCTCGGTTGTAAGGGGGTCATGTAAAGAGCCACTAATGAAAACACAGTGTAGGTGCTTTGAAAAGGGAAACATTGAGCTACCAGTCAATCAAGCACAACCACTGCTTGGCCTATCACCTGAGAAAATGAAAATCAAAAAGTCACAGGCTGGCAAACCTGTACGCCAGCAAGATTTACCATAGCCAGCACTTGGAAGCAATGAAAATGTCCATCAACCGAGGAATGCCCCAAGAAGAAGTGGTCCGCGTACACAATGGAATATTACTCTAATAATAAATATAAATTAAATTTAAAAACAAACAAAAGCAAGGAGACATCAACATTTGTGGGTTTATCCGGGCACATTGCACTCTAATTTATAACCGAAGAACACCACTGGCCGGTAGGTCTGTTTCCCTAGTACCAGCAAGGGGAATGTAGAAAGGCTGCTGCTCTCTGGCCGTTACCTGCAAAAGCAGGTTTAAAGCCTGAGCTAATGGTCACTTCATATGAACAAGTACTGCAGGGCTGTAAATGAAACCTGCCCTCAAAGTGTCTTGAGGGAGATAATGGCCAAAATATTTCAAATGGTGACACATACTTTAAGAAAACACTTTGAAGAAATAAGCTCTAATCACAGCTGGAAATATAAAAAAGGACATGCCTTAAAGCTCAATTTCAATGCATTATGAGACACATGCAAATTCAACCACAAAGAGGTATCAGCTCACACCACTCAGAATAACCATCAGCAAAAACTACAAAGAATAAATCCTGAAGGCGCTGGGAAGAAATACATACCCTCCACTTTAAGTGGGACGTAACCTGGAAAGAGCCACTAAGGAGAACAGAATAGAGGTGCCTTTAAAAGGTAAACATTGAGCTACCGTATGATCCAGCAGACCTATTCCTGGACCTATAAACTAAGAAGACAGAATTGGAAGGACACAGGCACGCAAATCTGCTTTGCATAGTATTACAATAGCCAAGATATGGAAGTAACCAAAAAGTCCACCGACAGATGGGTGGACAAAGAAGAACTGCTACCTGTACAGATGGAATATGAGCTAGTGAAAAAAATGAAACAATGCCATTTCCAGCACCATAGATGAGTCTAGAAGTAATCACGCAACTTGGAGTAAGCGAGAAAGCGAAAAACACATATCCTATCATATCACATATAGGTGTTACCTAAAAAATGATACAAACAAAGATATTTCCACAGAGAAACACTTTCATAGATTCATTAAAAAAACTTACGGTTCACCAAATGGACAGGTGTGAGGATTGGATACATTACCATATTGAGGTTAACAGAGCGATACAAACACATGTGAAATATAGAATCACCAAAGACCTACGCAATACCACGAGAAGACTGCTCAACATTGTGTCATAACCTACAAGGGAAAAGGATCCGAAGAAGAACAGATATATGGATATGTGTGAAAGAACCACATCTTGCACACCTAGAACAAACAAAACATTGTAATCAAGTTTGCTGTGAGAAAAAATAAAAATTAAGTTAAAAATACCAACAAGAAGTAAGGAGACATAAACTTAAAGGGCTTTTTCCTCGCACATTCCGTTCTAATTTACAACCTAGAACACCACTTCCAGTAAGGCTCTGTTGCCCTAGTAACCAGATTTGGTAAAGGAGAAATGCTGCCACCTTGTGGCCGATTCCCGCAAGAGCAGCTTTTAACCCACAGCTAATGGTCACTTACCATTCACAAGGACTCAGGGCTGTAAAGGACACCTGCCCTCAAAACTGTGCTGAGGTAGGGAATGGATAAAAAAATTCAAAACGGGCAAAATGTTCACGAAGATAGTATGAAGAGGTAAGTTTTACTCACTCTCTTTTTAAAGAAAGGAAAATGGATAAAAGCTCAGCCTCAGGAAGAATTAGACTCATGCAATCTAATCTACAAAAAGTTTTCAACTCACACCAGTCGACTGACCATTGGCAAAGAGTCTACAAACAATAAATGCTGAAGAGGTTTTAGAGAACTGTGTACCCTCTAGCTGCTGGTGAGATGTAAAAGGGTTAAACGCTCATAATGAGAACAGAAAGGAGCTGCGTTGAAAAGGAAAAATTGAGGTACCATTCAATCCAGCAGGCGCACCAAAGGGCCTCTCACCTGAGAAGACCAGAATGAAGAAGACCCGGGCTGCAAAAGCTGCACTGCAGCCTTATTCACAATAGACAAGACAGTGAAGCAACCAAAATGTCCATCAACAGATGAAAGGATAAAGAAGAAGTGGTCCATGTACACAATGAATACTAGCCATGGAAAACAATGAAACACTGCTCTTTGAGGCACCATAGATGATCCTGGAGATAATCGCAGAACATGAGGTAAGTCGGAAAGCAAAAGTCCTATATCCTATGATATCACTTATAGGCGTTATCTAATAACTGACACAAATGAACATATTTCCACAGAGAAAGTCAATCACAGACTTATTAAAAAAAAAACTATGCTTATCTAAAAGGAAAGGTGGGGGGAATGGATACATGAAGATTAGCGTTACCATAGGTATACAAATACATATTATATACATATATCAAAAAGACCGACCATATAGCAAGGAAGGTTTACGGAACACTCTGTAATAATTTACACGGGAAGAGGATCTCTACATAAATAGGTATATAGAATATGTAGATGAACCAGAGTGTGGACACCTGGGACAAGCAACATTCTAACCATTACCCCAATTGAAAAAATTAAAACAACGAACTAGGAGTAATGAGACATAAACTTATGGGGGGTTTTCCTGGCACATTCCATCCAAATTGAAAACCTAGGCAGACAACTTCCAGAACGGCTCTGCTGCCCTAGTACCCAGATTTGGGAATCGAGAAATGCTGCATCCTTGTGGCCGTTTCCCACAACAGCAGCTTTGAACCCACTGCAAAAGGTCACTAATTATTCACCAATTGCAGGTCTGTAAATGACACCGGCCCTCCAAAAAATACTGAGGTCGAATATCGAACAAAAAAGTCTAGAGTGCAACCCTCCAAAAAAGAAAATTTGAAGAGGTATATTATACTCACACTTTTTTTCTTTTTTCTTTTAACAGAAAAGAAAAAGGCGTGGAAAAATGATGAATTGTAGGAATTTTTACAGACATGTAAACCCAAATTACAAAAACCTATCAGCTCACACCAGTCAGAATGGCCATCAACAAAAATGCTGCAAACAAGAAATGCTGACGTGATTGTGGAGAAATGCGTACCCTCGATTCTAAGGGGGACGTGGTAAGAGCCACTAATGAAAGCACAATTGAGGTGCCTTGAAAAGGTAAACGTTGAGCTACCATACCAGTCAATCAATCATACCCACTGCTGGGTCTATCCCCTGAGAAAAGGAAAATCAAAAATCACAGGCTGGCAATCCTGCACTCCAGCAATATTTACCATAGGCAACACTTGGAAGCAACGAAAATGTCCATCAACAGAGGAATGCACCAAGAAGAAGTGGTCCATGTACACAATGGAATATTAGCCATGAAAAACATTGAAGCACTGCTCTTTGAGGCACCATAGATGAGCCTGGAGATAATCACAAAACATGAAGTAGGTCGGAAAGCAAAACACCTATATCCTATATTATCACTTATGGCATTATCTAATAACTGGCACAGATGAACATATTTCCAAAGAGAAAGACACTCACAGGCTGAGAAAACAAACTATGCTCATCTGAAAGGAAAGGAGGGGGGAAATTGAGAAATGGAGATTAGTGTTACTATACATATACAAATACATATTATATACATGTATCAAAAAGACCGAACATATAGCAAGGGAGGTCGATGGAACACTGTAATATTTTACATGGGAAGAGGATCTGTACATTAATAGACATACATAATGTGCAAATGAACCAGATTGTGTACACCTAGGACAAACAATATTCTAAACTTTACCCAGATTAAAAAACTTTTAAAAACCAGGAAGAAGTAATGAGACATAAACGTATGGGGATTTCTCCTGGCAAATTCCATTCTAATTTACAACCTAGGACAATGACTTCCAGAAAGGCTCTGCTGCCCTAGTACCCAGATTGGGGAATGGAGAAATGCTACCTCCTTGTGGCCGTTTCCCACAACCGCAGCTTTGAACCCACTGCAAAAGGTCACGAAATTTTCACCAACTTGCAGTTCTGTAAATGACACCTGCCCTCCAGAAAATTTCTGGGGTCAAAAATCGACCAGAAAATTCAAAAGAGGGCAACCTTCGAAGAAGACAATTTCAAGAGCTATATTGTACTCACGGTTTTTTTCTTTTAAGAGAAAAGACAAAGGCGTAGGAATATGATGAATTGTAAAAAATTTAATGACATGCATACCCATATGACAAAAACCTATCAGCTCAGAGCAGTCAGAATGGCCATTAGGAAAAATGCTGCAAAAAATAAACGGTGAAGGGAGTGTGGAGAAATGCGTACCCTCGGTTGTAAGGGGGTCATGTAAAGAGCCACTAATGAAAACACAGTGTAGGTGCTTTGAAAAGGGAAACATTGAGCTACCAGTCAATCAAGCACAACCACTGCTTGGCCTATCACCTGAGAAAATGAAAATCAAAAAGTCACAGGCTGGCAAACCTGTACGCCAGCAAGATTTACCATAGCCAGCACTTGGAAGCAATGAAAATGTCCATCAACCGAGGAATGCCCCAAGAAGAAGTGGTCCGCGTACACAATGGAATATTACTCTAATAATAAATATAAATTAAATTTAAAAACAAACAAAAGCAAGGAGACATCAACATTTGTGGGTTTATCCGGGCACATTGCACTCTAATTTATAACCGAAGAACACCACTGGCCGGTAGGTCTGTTTCCCTAGTACCAGCAAGGGGAATGTAGAAAGGCTGCTGCTCTCTGGCCGTTACCTGCAAAAGCAGGTTTAAAGCCTGAGCTAATGGTCACTTCATATGAACAAGTACTGCAGGGCTGTAAATGAAACCTGCCCTCAAAGTGTCTTGAGGGAGATAATGGCCAAAATATTTCAAATGGTGACACATACTTTAAGAAAACACTTTGAAGAAATAAGCTCTAATCACAGCTGGAAATATAAAAAAGGACATGCCTTAAAGCTCAATTTCAATGCATTATGAGACACATGCAAATTCAACCACAAAGAGGTATCAGCTCACACCACTCAGAATAACCATCAGCAAAAACTACAAAGAATAAATCCTGAAGGCGCTGGGAAGAAATACATACCCTCCACTTTAAGTGGGACGTAACCTGGAAAGAGCCACTAAGGAGAACAGAATAGAGGTGCCTTTAAAAGGTAAACATTGAGCTACCGTATGATCCAGCAGACCTATTCCTGGACCTATAAACTAAGAAGACAGAATTGGAAGGACACAGGCACGCAAATCTGCTTTGCATAGTATTACAATAGCCAAGATATGGAAGTAACCAAAAAGTCCACCGACAGATGGGTGGACAAAGAAGAACTGCTACCTGTACAGATGGAATATGAGCTAGTGAAAAAAATGAAACAATGCCATTTCCAGCACCATAGATGAGTCTAGAAGTAATCACGCAACTTGGAGTAAGCGAGAAAGCGAAAAACACATATCCTATCATATCACATATAGGTGTTACCTAAAAAATGATACAAACAAAGATATTTCCACAGAGAAACACTTTCATAGATTCATTAAAAAAACTTACGGTTCACCAAATGGACAGGTGTGAGGATTGGATACATTACCATATTGAGGTTAACAGAGCGATACAAACACATGTGAAATATAGAATCACCAAAGACCTACGCAATACCACGAGAAGACTGCTCAACATTGTGTCATAACCTACAAGGGAAAAGGATCCGAAGAAGAACAGATATATGGATATGTGTGAAAGAACCACATCTTGCACACCTAGAACAAACAAAACATTGTAATCAAGTTTGCTGTGAGAAAAAATAAAAATTAAGTTAAAAATACCAACAAGAAGTAAGGAGACATAAACTTAAAGGGCTTTTTCCTCGCACATTCCGTTCTAATTTACAACCTAGAACACCACTTCCAGTAAGGCTCTGTTGCCCTAGTAACCAGATTTGGTAAAGGAGAAATGCTGCCACCTTGTGGCCGATTCCCGCAAGAGCAGCTTTTAACCCACAGCTAATGGTCACTTACCATTCACAAGGACTCAGGGCTGTAAAGGACACCTGCCCTCAAAACTGTGCTGAGGTAGGGAATGGATAAAAAAATTCAAAACGGGCAAAATGTTCACGAAGATAGTATGAAGAGGTAAGTTTTACTCACTCTCTTTTTAAAGAAAGGAAAATGGATAAAAGCTCAGCCTCAGGAAGAATTAGACTCATGCAATCTAATCTACAAAAAGTTTTCAACTCACACCAGTCGACTGACCATTGGCAAAGAGTCTACAAACAATAAATGCTGAAGAGGTTTTAGAGAACTGTGTACCCTCTAGCTGCTGGTGAGATGTAAAAGGGTTAAACGCTCATAATGAGAACAGAAAGGAGCTGCGTTGAAAAGGAAAAATTGAGGTACCATTCAATCCAGCAGGCGCACCAAAGGGCCTCTCACCTGAGAAGACCAGAATGAAGAAGACCCGGGCTGCAAAAGCTGCACTGCAGCCTTATTCACAATAGACAAGACAGTGAAGCAACCAAAATGTCCATCAACAGATGAAAGGATAAAGAAGAAGTGGTCCATGTACACAATGAATACTAGCCATGGAAAACAATGAAACACTGCTCTTTGAGGCACCATAGATGATCCTGGAGATAATCGCAGAACATGAGGTAAGTCGGAAAGCAAAAGTCCTATATCCTATGATATCACTTATAGGCGTTATCTAATAACTGACACAAATGAACATATTTCCACAGAGAAAGTCAATCACAGACTTATTAAAAAAAAACTATGCTTATCTAAAAGGAAAGCTGGGGGGAATGGATACATGAAGATTAGCGTTACCATAGGTATACAAATACATATTATATACATATATCAAAAAGACCGACCATATAGCAAGGAAGGTTTACGGAACACTCTGTAATAATTTACACGGGAAGAGGATCTCTACATAAATAGGTATATAGAATATGTAGATGAACCAGAGTGTGGACACCTGGGACAAGCAACATTCTAACCATTACCCCAATTGAAAAAATTAAAACAACGAACTAGGAGTAATGAGACATAAACTTATGGGGGGTTTTCCTGGCACATTCCATCCAAATTGAAAACCTAGGCAGACAACTTCCAGAACGGCTCTGCTGCCCTAGTACCCAGATTTGGGAATCGAGAAATGCTGCATCCTTGTGGCCGTTTCCCACAACAGCAGCTTTGAACCCACTGCAAAAGGTCACTAATTATTCACCAATTGCAGGTCTGTAAATGACACCGGCCCTCCAAAAAATACTGAGGTCGAATATCGAACAAAAAAGTCTAGAGTGCAACCTTCCAAAAAAGAAAATTTGAAGAGGTATATTATACTCACACTTTTTTTCTTTTTTCTTTTAACAGAAAAGAAAAAGGCGTGGAAAAATGATGAATTGTAGGAATTTTTACAGACATGTAAACCCAAATTACAAAAACCTATCAGCTCACACCAGTCAGAATGGCCATCAACAAAAATGCTGCAAACAAGAAATGCTGACGTGATTGTGGAGAAATGCGTACCCTCGATTCTAAGGGGGATGTGGTAAGAGCCACTAATGAAAGCACAATTGAGGTGCCTTGAAAAGGTAAACGTTGAGCTACCATACCAGTCAATCAATCATACCCACTGCTGGGTCTATCCCCTGAGAAAAGGAAAATCAAAAATCACAGGCTGGCAATCCTGCACTCCAGCAATATTTACCATAGGCAACACTTGGAAGCAACGAAAATGTCCATCAACAGAGGAATGCACCAAGAAGAAGTGGTCCATGTACACAATGGAATATTAGCCATGAAAAACATTGAAGCACTGCTCTTTGAGGCACCATAGATGAGCCTGGAGATAATCACAAAACATGAAGTAGGTCGGAAAGCAAAACACCTATATCCTATATTATCACTTATGGCATTATCTAATAACTGGCACAGATGAACATATTTCCAAAGAGAAAGACACTCACAGGCTGAGAAAACAAACTATGCTCATCTGAAAGGAAAGGAGGGGGGAAATTGAGAAATGAAGATTAGTGTTACTATACATATACAAATACATATTATATACATGTATCAAAAAGACCGAACATATAGCAAGGGAGGTCGACGGAACACTGTAATATTTTACATGGGAAGAGGATCTGTACATTAATAGACATACATAATGTACAAATGAACCAGATTGTGTACACCTAGGACAAACAATATTCTAAACTTTACCCAGATTAAAAAACTTTTAAAAACCAGGAAGAAGTAATGAGACATAAACTTATGGGGATTTCTCCTGGCAAATTCCATTCTAATTTACAACCTAGGACAATGACTTCCAGAAAGGCTCTGCTGCCCTAGTACCCAGATTGGGGAATGGAGAAATGCTACCTCCTTGTGGCCGTTTCCCACAACCGCAGCTTTGAACCCACTGCAAAAGGTCACGAAATTTTCACCAACTTGCAGTTCTGTAAATGACACCTGCCCTCCAGAAAATTTCTGGGGTCAAAAATCGACCAGAAAATTCAAAAGAGGGCAACCTTCGAAGAAGACAATTTCAAGAGCTATATTGTACTCACGGTTTTTTTCTTTTAAGAGAAAAGACAAAGGCGTAGGAATATGATGAATTGTAAAAAATTTAATGACATGCATACCCATATGACAAAAACCTATCAGCTCAGAGCAGTCAGAATGGCCATTAGGAAAAATGCTGCAAAAAATAAACGGTGAAGGGAGTGTGGAGAAATGCGTACCCTCGGTTGTAAGGGGGTCATGTAAAGAGCCACTAATGAAAACACAGTGTAGGTGCTTTGAAAAGGGAAACATTGAGCTACCAGTCAATCAAGCACAACCACTGCTTGGCCTATCACCTGAGAAAATGAGAATCAAAAAGTCACAGGCTGGCAAACCTGTACGCCAGCAAGATTTACCATAGCCAGCACTTGGAAGCAATGAAAATGTCCATCAACCGAGGAATGCCCCAAGAAGAAGTGGTCCGCGTACACAATGGAATATTACTCTAATAATAAATATAAATTAAATTTAAAAACAAACAAAAGCAAGGAGACATCAACATTTGTGGGTTTATCCGGGCACATTGCACTCTAATTTATAACCGAAGAACACCACTGGCCGGTAGGTCTGTTTCCCTAGTACCAGCAAGGGGAATGTAGAAAGGCTGCTGCTCTCTGGCCGTTACCTGCAAAAGCAGGTTTAAAGCCTGAGCTAATGGTCACTTCATATGAACAAGTACTGCAGGGCTGTAAATGAAACCTGCCCTCAAAGTGTCTTGAGGGAGATAATGGCCAAAATATTTCAAATGGTGACACATACTTTAAGAAAACACTTTGAAGAAATAAGCTCTAATCACAGCTGGAAATATAAAAAAGGACATGCCTTAAAGCTCAATTTCAATGCATTATGAGACACATGCAAATTCAACCACAAAGAGGTATCAGCTCACACCACTCAGAATAACCATCAGCAAAAACTACAAAGAATAAATCCTGAAGGCGCTGGGAAGAAATACATACCCTCCACTTTAAGTGGGACGTAACCTGGAAAGAGCCACTAAGGAGAACAGAATAGAGGTGCCTTTAAAAGGTAAACATTGAGCTACCGTATGATCCAGCAGACCTATTCCTGGACCTATAAACTAAGAAGACAGAATTGGAAGGACACAGGCACGCAAATCTGCTTTGCATAGTATTACAATAGCCAAGATATGGAAGTAACCAAAAAGTCCACCGACAGATGGGTGGACAAAGAAGAACTGCTACCTGTACAGATGGAATATGAGCTAGTGAAAAAAATGAAACAATGCCATTTCCAGCACCATAGATGAGTCTAGAAGTAATCACGCAACTTGGAGTAAGCGAGAAAGCGAAAAACACATATCCTATCATATCACATATAGGTGTTACCTAAAAAATGATACAAACAAAGATATTTCCACAGAGAAACACTTTCATAGATTCATTAAAAAAACTTACGGTTCACCAAATGGACAGGTGTGAGGATTGGATACATTACCATATTGAGGTTAACAGAGCGATACAAACACATGTGAAATATAGAATCACCAAAGACCTACGCAATACCACGAGAAGACTGCTCAACATTGTGTCATAACCTACAAGGGAAAAGGATCCGAAGAAGAACAGATATATGGATATGTGTGAAAGAACCACATCTTGCACACCTAGAACAAACAAAACATTGTAATCAAGTTTGCTGTGAGAAAAAATAAAAATTAAGT